>NC_069503.1:830994021-831294021 GCF_027579735.1 Bombina bombina | reverse complement strand
CATTTGTGTCATAATTGCACAAGCTGTTTGTAAATAATTTCAGCGAGAAACCTAAAATTGTGAAAAATGTAACATTTTTTTTTTATTTGATCACATTTGGCTGTGAAATGGTGGCATGAAATATACCAAGATGGGCCTAGATCAATACTTGGGGTTGTCTACTATACTACACTAAAGCTAAAATTAACCCTAGAAGCTCCCTACATGCTTCCTAATTAACCCCTTCACTGCTGGGCATAATACACCTGTGGTGCGCAGTGGCATTTTGCAACCTTCTAATTGCCAAAAAGTAATGCCAAAGCCATATATGACTGCTATTTCTGATCCCAGAGAAGCATTTACAACCATTTATGCCATAATTGCACAAGTTGTTTGTAAATAATTTCAGTGAGAAACCTAAAGCTTGTGAAAAAATTTGTAAAAAAGTGAACGATTTTTTTTTTTTTATCGCATTTGGCGGTGAAATGGTGGCTTGATATATACCAAAATGGGCCTAGATCAATACTTTGGGATGTCTTTTAATATATATATATATATACATACATGTCAAGGGATATTCAGGGATTCCTGAAAGATATCAGTGTTCCAATGTAACTAGCGCTAATTTTGAAATAAAAGTGGTTTGGAAATAGCAAAGTGCTACTTGTATTTATTGCCCTATAACTTGCAAAAAAAAGCAAAGAACATGTAAACATTGCATATTTCTAAACTCAGGACAACATTTAGAAACTATTTAGCATGGGTGTTTTTTGGTGGTTGTAGATGTGTAACAGATTTTGGGGTCAAATTTAGAAAAAGTGTCTTTTTTTCCATTTTTTCCTCATATTTTATAATTTTTGTATAGCAAATTATAAGATATGATGAAAATAATAGTATCTTTAGAAATTCCATTTAATGGCGAGAAAAACGGTATACAATATGTGTGGGTACAGTAAATGAGTAAGAGAAAAAATTACAGCTAAACACAAACACCACACAAATTTAAAAATAGCCTTGGTCCCAAACGGACAGAAAATGGAAAAGTGTTGTGGTCATCAAGGGGTTAAAAAATGATGTTAATAAATCAGATTCAGTTGCACTTGATTTGAATGCTGTTGGTATTACTAAGAAATCCACTTTTGTTCCCCGTACCAGTAATCCAGGGTGAGAAACTTTTGCTAAATTTGTACAAAAGATGTGTATGCTCTTTTTAAAAAATCTGATTTAACCCCTGAAATGCGCCAGTATAATTTAACAAGGGAAGAGAAAGATGCCCTGTCTAAATTAAAGAGTAACAAAGAGATCACAATTAAAAATGTGGACAAGTGGGGAGCAGTTGTTGTGTTAGACACAGAATACTATGTGCAGGAAATTATCCACCAATTATCTGATTATTAAAGATACAAATGACTTTTTAGAGAGACTGGAAAATTTTGAAGTTGAAGAACATTTAATTTTTTTCTCCCTAGATGTTGGTAGTCTATACACGTCCATTCCCCATGAAGCTGAATTGACTACAGTTAGATGTTTCCTGGTAGGAAATGAACAATATAATTCACTTCAATGTGATTTTGTTGATGATCTTTTGAAACTTGTTCTCTAATGTAATTATTTTCTTTTTCAGGATACCTACGACATGCAAAAAAGAGGTACTGCTATGGGTTCCATTGTTGCCCCCTCCTATGTCAATCTATTTATACGTGGCTTTGAGAATACATATGTCTATGAAAATATCTTGTTTAGAAAAGAGTGTACGCTTTATAGATGATATCTTTGGCATATGGGGGGCACATTGGGGTCCTTGCTTCAATTTGTGGAAGACATAAATTCCTCCATGTCAGTTTTAAAATTTACTCTTACACACTCTAATGAGGATAATATTTTTTGAATACTAGAGTATGCAAACAGGGTAGTAGACTAATAACTGATCTATATGTGAAACCCACAGATAGAAATAGTCTTTTAAGATACAATAGTTTCCATTCTGATAGTGTCTTCCAATCCATACCAAACAGCCAGTTATTGTGTACACAAAGAATTGTCAAGGATAAGAATAAGCTAGATGTATAGCTAGAAGAGCAGTGATATTTTTCAAATTATAAGAAAAACACTGGTACCCTTTGTCTAAATATAATCCAGAAATTAGGTAATTCCAGTTACCACCAATGCCATCATATCATAGAATGAGGAACCTTAGAGATAATTAAGTGAGGGCAGATGTGGGTACAGATAAACCTATGTCATTTAATTATTTAATAACCCCCAATAAGGGTTGCTTCCTCTGCCTACACTGTGTGCAGTGTAATTCCATTATTAAAGATAAAGAACTGGCTCAAAATGATAAAAGAAAGCAGCTTACTTTTAATGGTCTTTATACTTGCCAGACAGATTATGCCATTTTCCTACTTAAATGCCTACGTGGGCTGTGTTATATAGGTGAAACAACACAGGCTGTCAGGAATAGGTTCCTCCAAAATAAAACATTGATTAAAAGATATGACCTTGCCAATTTCTATCAGAAAAAATAGAATACCAAATGGAGCACTACCGAAAAGCTAAAGGTCACATGAGCAACGCGTTTCAAAAGAAGAGCTTGAAAAAGATTATTTTGAAACGCGTTGCTCATGTGACCTCCTAATGGAGTACACCTGTTTATTGCATCTAGCATAGTGATCTCGCTGTTGGCGCTCCTGAATTCAGGCTACGGCACCTCTGACAGTCCTGGCTGGTTGTGTATTCAGTTAGCGGCCGTTTGAGACACTTGCTTCAATTTTACGATAATATAATTTGCATTCTCATTTAGTTGGTATCTGCCCATTTGGACATTTTATGTATGCAGCTGACTAACTGACACAGATGGGATATCGGCTTCCAATTAATTCGCAGAACCACTACGCAGATTACAGCAGTTTTATACTGTGAGTACAGATTGTTTGTTTTTATAAACGACTTGTGTCACTGCCCTAAGAAGATTTCTCTCTTCTATTAGGAGGATATTACACCATAGGGGGAATTATTTAGGTTGTAGGGAGTCCCTAAAGACACTCAAAAAATACTAAAAGAATCTGTGGCGCTGAAAGTACAGCTAAAATAATCACTAATGGCTATGTGAGTAGTGGTCCCAATTATATATATAGAGATAAGATGGCTAAAATGTTAATTTTAATGATCACAATACATATGTACAGGGAGTGCAGAATTATTAGGCAAGTTGTATTTTTGAGGATTAATTTTATTATTGAACAACAACCATGTTCTCAATGAACCCAAACTCATTAATATCAAAGCTGAATAGTTTTGGAAGTAGTTTTTAGTTTGTTTTTAGTTATAGCTATTTTAGGGGGATATCTGTGTGTGCAGGTGACTATTACTGTGCATAATTATTAGGCAACTTAACAAAAAACAAATATATACCCATTTCAATTATTTATTTTTACCAGTGAAACCAATATAACATCTCAACATTCACAAATATACATTTCTGACATTCAAAAACAAAACAAAAACAAATCAGTGACCAATATAGCCACCTTTCTTTGCAAGGACACTCAAAAGCCTGCCATCCATGGATTCTGTCAGTGTTTTGATCTGTTCACCATCAACATTGCGTGCAGCAGCAACCACAGCCTCCCAGACACTGTTCAGAGAGGTGTACTGTTTTCCCTCCTTGTAAATCTCACATTTGATGATGGACCACAGGTTCTCAATGGGGTTCAGATCAGGTGAACAAGGAGGCCATGTCATTAGATTGTCTTCTTTTATACCCTTTCTTGCCAGCCACGCTGTGGAGTACTTTGACGCGTGTGATGGAGCATGTCCTGCATGAAAATCATGTTTTTCTTGAAGGATGCAGACTTCTTCCTGTACCACTGCTTGAAGAAGGTGTCTTCCAGAAACTGGCAGTAGGACTGGGAGTTGAGCTTGACTCCATCCTCAACCCAAAAAGGCCCCACAAGCTCATCTTTGATGATACCAGCCCAAACCAGTACTCCACCTCCACCTTGCTGGCGTCTGAGTCAGACTGGAGCTCTCTGCCCTTTACCAATCCAGCCACGGGCCCATCCATCTGGCCCATCAAGACTCACTCTCATTTCATCAGTCCATAAAACCTTAGAAAAATCAGTCTTGAGATATTTCTTGGCCCAGTCTTGACGTTTCAGCTTGTGTGTCTTGTTCAGTGGTGGTCGTCTTTCAGCCTTTCTTACCTTGGCCATGTCTCTGAGTATTGCACACCTTGTGCTTTTGGGCACTCCAGTGATGTTGCAGCTCTGAAATATGGCCAAACTGGTGGCAAGTGGCATCTTGGCAGCTGCACGCTTGACTTTTCTCAGTTCATGGGCAGTTATTTTGCGCCTTGGTTTTTCCACACGCTTCTTGCAACCCTGTTGACTATTTTGAATGAAACGCTTGATTGTTCGATGATCACGCTTCAGAAGCTTTGCAATTTTAAGAGTGCTGCATCCCTCTGCAAGATATCTCACTAATTTTGACTTTTCTGAGCCTGTCAAGTCCTTCTTTTGACCCATTTTGCCAAAGGAAAGGAAGTTGCCTAATAATTATGCACACCTGATATAGGGTGTTGATGTCATTAGACCACACCCCTTCTCATTACAGAGATGCACATCACCTAATATGCTTAATTGGTAGTAGGCTTTCGAGCCTATACAGCTTGGAGTAAGACAACATGCATAAAGAGGATGATGTGGTCAAATACTCATTTGCCTAATAATTCTGCACTCCCTGTATTATACAAAATAATTTAAATAGACTCTACAAAAATATATGTGTTAAAATAAAAATAAAAACACAGCTTCTAGCAAAAAGATGCATAAAAAACAAGAATGCATAAAAAACAAAGGTAAAATACAAGAGATCATGCAGTTAAATGGCCATTAAAATATGCAATCAACTTGCCATAAGAGCAAGTGTACAAAATAACACAGTGTAGTAAACTTGATATAAAGAGCGGTTTATGCTTCAAAGTTCAAACAGTCAATTTTAAAGAGTCAATTTAAAGTTGTGTTTCCCCAGCAATGCTCATCAATCCTAATGCATGGGGATATGTGAGACAAGAAATGGACTTGTCAAAAGCAAATCAATTGTTCAGGTTAGGTATTGCAATTTTTACTTACACCGGAGGGTGTCTAGCAGCACTCTTGGTGCCGGTCTCGGTTGCTGTATTCCTCTCACAGCCCGGTTGTAGTTTATGTTGGTGGGTGTTTGCAGACACTCTGCCAGTTTCTTTTTCTGCCGCCCGGGTGTCCTTGCACAGCAGTAAATCCTGTTTGCATGCAATTTTGCCGGATGGCGTTTTTGACAGCGTCTGGGTTAGGCAGCGTGTAGTTTCAGATAACTATGAATCCTCACAAGGGAAAAAAAGAACAACGCATTTCGGCTTACAAGCCTTTGTCAAGCTCTACTCGCATTACTATGTCGGTGCCTTTTAAAGCTGGTACATAAATTTGATTGGTAGATTTGGTGGCAATTATAATCGGAGCATTTAGCATCTTTAAATTTAGTTTTTTGCATAGTTTTTTTACATTAGTTAGGCAGTTTATTGTTATAGATATTTAAATAATGCTTTTAGCAAATTGTCTATTTGTATCATCTATTATTTACTCTATTTAAGCCTATTTTTTGGACTATTTAAATTCCTTATTATATCAATTATACTAAAAAGGCACCTACTATAGTATGCTCACAGTCTAAAATAACAGAAAATGCATGCGGTATTTTAACACAGTCTTATTATTTGAGAAACAAAAAACAAAAAAAGAGGAATAACCTATGTGAATCTGTGCCTATGTTACTAGACCTAAAGAAAATATATATAATAAATATAATAAAATCAATAGATAGAGTTTTTTTTATGTGTTTTGCAGATATTCATTATTATTTTTGTTATATTTATTGTTATTTGGAGTGAACCAGAGGGGTATATAAGTGAAGAGGATGAGGGGATTATAATGATTATTAGAGGGGGGTGTAGGTAAGTTGAGTGGTTTAGTTAGAACTATTGGAAATAACAGACATTCATTTTTGTTAGGAACTATATATTAAATTAAAAAAAAAAATTGTTTTTGTTGGTAATTGACAGCTATTTAAGCAATTTAATGCAGGAGTTCTATTTGATGGGGATATATATATATATTTATAAATGATAGCTATTTGAGCATGGGAAGTGTTGTATTTTATTTCAGTATATACAGTATTTAATGCTGTTTTATTTCATTACTTTTTAAGTAACATATAGTTTTTATTTTATATATTTTTATTTAATTTTAGATTCCCAACAGATTATCAGATGTCACCACCGTACAGAATGGGCACATTTATCCACTAGTTTGAAAAAACAAATTCGACAATGTGTACACCAGTTACTTATAGTGACAGTTGATAAAATATATATAAAAATAAGAATAAATAAACTAAATAAACTAATTGCTTCTATTGTATTTTTCATAGAGGATGTGTATAATTATAATATCAGAATTAAGTCATACAGAATATTAGGACTTAATCTATAAGAAAACATCCCAAATCGAATTCCTGATTTAGACCATTTGGAGTTAGGGATTTCATTTTAAAAATCCACTTCCCTTCCAATTTTAGTAGACTGTTGTGTGTGTCCATGCCCCTCCAGTTTTTTTGTACTTTTGCTATTCCTGTATACGTTAAGCATTTTGGGTTAGCTTTATTGCAGGTGGCGAAATGTTTTGGAATGGGGAGATCTTTATTCCTTTCTTGTTCAAAGTTTTCTATTGAGAGAATATGTTCCCTAATGCGATCTCTCAGGGGCCTTTCTGATTCTCCTATATATTGGAGGGCACAAACACACTCAAGGAGATATACTACATTTTTGTCTGAACATCGTATTTGCTGTTTAATTTTATATTTCTTCCCAGTGACATTGGATTTAATGTCTTTTGTTTTAACTGCATGTTTGCAGGCCTTGCATGTTAGGCAAGGAAAGTATCCATAAATTACTTTACCCATTAGGTCTTGATCTCTCTTGCTTTTCTTTTTTATTTCTGTGGGGGCTAGAATTGATTTCAAATTTTGGGATTTTTTGTATATTATTTTTGGGTAGTTCGGGAGTGAATCCCCAATAAGCTCATCACTTCCAATAAGCTCATCACTTTTTAGGACCGACCAATGTTTCTTTATGATTTTTTCTATTAGATGTTTATTTTGACTGTATTTAGTGATAAAAGGAACAAAGAGTTCTTTATTGTCGTTTAACATAATGTTATCCTTCTTTTTTGTTGTTAGTAGCTCCTTCCTATTTCTTGTTTTTAACTCGTTTTTTATTTCTGTAATGTCTTTATCTTTGTAACTACTATATTTTCATTGTTTTCTAACTCTTTGATGGTGTCAAGTTGTCCCTAGTTTTTAGCCTCTCAAATGTTTCGATTGCATGTCCCTCTTGTTTTGGATAGAATGTTGATTTTTTACTTAAATTAGAGGGGATATTTACACTCTAATTTAAGTAAAAAATCAACATTCTATCCAAAACAAGATAAGGGACATGCAATAAGGGACATACAATCGAAACATTTGAGAGGCTAATAACTAGGGATATAGAGAATATAAAAGAAGAGATAATTAAGAACACCAAAAACAACCTCACTAAGAAACAACTTGACACCATCAAAGAGTTAGAAAACAATGAAAATATAGTGGTGAAACCAGCGGACAAGGGAGGGGGCATTGTCATTTTAAACACACAAGATTACAATAAAATATGTGAAGACATTTTATGTGATATCACTACTTATAGCAAACTAACAATGAACCCAACCAATAAATTTAATTTGCAATTAAAAGAAATTTTAAACAAAGCAAGTGATGAGGGAATATTGAATAAAAAAGAAATGGACTATTTACACATAAAAACACTGAAAATTCCATTACTATATTGTCTTCCAAAGATACACAAGTCCTTAACATCACCCCCAGGGAGGCCAATAATATCAGGAATAAATTCCATTACTTTGAATATTTCTCAGTATATAGATGGATACTTGCAGAAATACATAAAAGAACTGCCATCCTTCCTAAAAGACTCCACAGAAATGTTGAAAATTCTAGATAATATGAAATGGGAAGAAAACTATCTCATTGCAACATGTGATGTATCCTCTCTTTATACCTGCATCTCACACAAAGACGGGTTGGAAGCAGTACAGTATGTATTTTCTAGATAAAGACGAAACAATAAAAATTGAACAAAAAAAGTTCATAATAGAGGGTATTAATTTCATATTAACCCATAACTATTTTAATTACAATAATGAATTCTATATACAGAAATGTGGGACTGCAATGGGGACCAGATTTGCCCCAAGTTATGCAAATTTATTTATGGGTTTGTGGGAGAAGGAGTTTCTAGAATCCAGCTCATTTGCGGCAAATCTGGTCCTATACAGACGCTATATCGATGATATAGTATTAATTTGGAAAGGAACACAAGAGGATTTTATACAGTTTCTCCTAGAAATGAACACTAATAATAAAAATCTAAAATTCACCAGTGAAATAAGTAACGCAAAAATTAATTTCCTAGATCTGGAAATATACATAAGTAACAACATAATAAATACTAGAACTTATTTTAAATCCGTAGACACAAACAATTTCATACATCAGACAAGCTGCCACCATCGAACTTGGAAATATTCCCAAGGGACAGTTATTGCGTATCCGAAAAAATTGTAGTAACGACACTGACTATGAAATACAGGCAGAAGTTTTAAAGAACAAATTCATAGAGAGAGGTTACAAAGATAAAGACATTACAGAAATAAAAAACGAGTTAAAAACAAGAAATAGGAAGGAGCTACTAACAACAAAAAAGAATGAAAACATTATGTTAAACGACAATAAAGAACTCTTTGTTCCTTTTATCACTAAATACAGTCAAAATAAACATCTAATAGAAAAAATCATAAAGAAACATTGGTCGGTCCTAAAAAGTGATGAGCTTATTGGGGATTCACTCCCGAACTACCCAAAAATAATATACAACAAATCCCAAAATTTGAAATCAATTCTAGACCCACAGATATAAAAAAGAAAAGCAAGAGAGATCAAGACCTAATGGGTAAAGTAATTAATGGATACTTTCCTTGCCTAACATGCAAGGCCTGCAAACATGCAGTTAAAACAAAAGACATTAAATCCAATGTCACTGGGAAGAAATATAAAATTAAACAGCAAATACGATGTTCAGACAAAAATGTAGTATATCTCCTTGAGTGTGTTTGCGGCCTCCAATATATAGGAGAATCAGAAAGGCCCCTGAGAGATCGCATTAGGGAACATATTCTCTCAATAGAAAACTTTGAACAAGAAAGGAATAAAGATCTCCCCATTCCAAAACATTTCGCCACCTGCAATAAAGCTAACCCAAAATGCTTAAAGTATACAGGAATAGCAAAAGTACAAAAAAACTGGAGGGGCATGGACACACACAACAGTCTACTAAAATTGGAAGGGAAGTGGATTTTCGAAATGAAATCCCTAACTCCAAATGGTCTAAATCAGGAATTCGATTTGGGATGTTTTCTTATAGATTAAGTCCTAATATTCCGTATGACTTAATTCTGATATTATAATTATACACATCCTCTATGAAAAATATAATAGAAGCAATTAGTTTATTTAGTTTATTTATTCTTATTTTTATATATATTTTTTATCAACTGTCACTATAAGTAACTGGTGTACACATTGTCGAATTTGTTTTTTCAAACTAGTGGATAAATGTGCCCATTCTGAACGGTGGTGACATCTGATAATCTGTTGGGAATCTAAAATTAAATAAAAATATATAAAATAAAAACTATATGTTCCTTAAAAAGTAATGAAATAAAACAGCATAAAATACTGTATATACCGAAATAAAATACAACACTTCCCATGCTCAAATAGCTATCATTTATAAATATATATATATCCCCATCAAATAGAACTCCTGCAATAAATTGCTTAAATAGCTGTCAATTACCAACAAAAACAAAAAAAATTTGAATTTAATATATAGTTCCTAACAAAAATGAATGTCTGTTATTTCCAATAGTTCTAACTAAACCACTCAACTTACCTACACCCCCCTCTAATAATCATTATAATCCCCTCATCCTCTTCACTTATATACCCCTCTGGTTCACTCCAAATAACAATAAATATAACAAAAATAATAATGAATATCTGCAAAACACATAAAAAAACCTCTATCTATTGATTTTATTATATTTATTATATATATTTTCTTTAGGTGTAGTAACATAGGCACAGATTCACATAGGTTATTCCTCTTTTTTTGTTTTTTGTTTCTCAAATAATAAGACTGTGTTAAAATACTGCATGCATTTTCTGTTATTTTAGACTGTGAGCATACTATAGTAGGTGCCTTTTTAGTATAATTGATATAATAAGGAATTTAAATAGTCCAAAAAATAGGCTTAAATAGAGTAAATAATAGATGATACAAATAGACAATTTGCTAAAGAATTTTTTAAATATCTATAACAATAAACTGCCTAACTAATGTAAAAAAACTATGCAAAAAACTAAATTTAAAGATGCTAAACACTCCGATTATAATTGCCACCAAATCTACCAATCAAATTTATGTACCGGCTTTAAAAGGCACCGACATAGTAATGCGAGTAGAGTTTGACAAAGGCTTGTAAGCCGAAATGCGTTGCTCTTTTTTTCCCTTGTGAGGATTCGTAGTTATCTGAAACTACACGCTGCCTAACCCAGACACTGTCAAAAACGCCATCCGGCAAAATTGCATGCAAACAGGATTTACTGCTGTGCAAGGACACCCGGGCGGCAGAAAAAGAAACTGGCAGAAGTGTCTGCAAACACCCACCAACATAAACTACAACCGGGCTGTGAGAGGAATACAGCAACCGAGACCGGCACCAAGAGAGCTGCTAGACACCCTCCGGTGTAAGTAAAAAGTGTAATACCTAACCTGAACAATTGATTTGCTTTTGACAAGTCCATTTCTTGTCTCACGTATCCCCATTCATTAGGATTGATGAGCATTGCTGGGGAAACACAACTTTAAATTGACTCTTTGAGCTTTGAAGCATAAACCGCTCTTTATATTAAGTTTACTACACTGTGTTATTTTGTACACTTGCTCTTATGGCAAGTTGATTGCATATTTTAATGGCCATTTAACTGCATGGTCTCTTGTATTTTACCTTTGTTTTTTATGCATTCTTGTTTTTTATGCATCTTTGCTAGAAGCTGTGTTTTTATTTTTATTTTAACACATATATTTTTGTAGAGTCTATTTTAATTATTTTGTATAATACATATGTATTGTGATCATTAAAATTAACATTTTAGCCATCTTATCTCTATATATATAATTGGGACCACTACTCACATAGCCATTTAGTGATTATTTTAGTTGTACTTTCAGCGCCACAGATTCTTTTAGTATTGTTTGAGTGTCTTTAGGGACTCCCTACAACCTAAATAATTCCCCCAATAGTCTCTCCAAGGTGTATTTTAGGAGATAATCACCTTTATCTGTAGGCCTATAATCATTTTGTATTGCTAGCGTATTCTTTTGCACACACAACGGATATTACACCATACACAAAGGTTTTCATCATCTAGGAAACTTCAATGAACTCTTTTTTCCCGACCAGTATACCTTTGTGTTGAGGATCACGCTCCTATATACGGACATTGAACTTTATACAGACTTTTTTTTCTGACGTATCTATTATTAAGGGGTTGAGAGACCTTATAATTTCTTATTGGAGTTTGTGTAGCAGTTTTATTTTGGCGCAGTCTATATCTTGCCAATTTCTAGCCAATTTGTTCAAATTGGCCATTCAGTTAGCCAACTTCGCCTCCAGGTTATTGATCATATTCCCCAACTTAGGAGAGGAGGAAATAGGGAAATTAAGCTAAAACAAAGAGAAGTGAATACACTTCATTCAAATGGTCTGAATAAGAATTTATGATTTTGCATATAAAAATAAGTTTTGATTGTAATTGTTTACTGTCACCACTAGATGTCACTGCCTCATTACAAGTATGCCTAAATAGGTAAGGGTTAAAATGTGTCATAAGCAATTAGTGATTTGATTGGTTCAGGTAAGCTTTTTAAAAGTGTGTGTTCACCTGTACAGCTATGCATGATTAAGAACCATATTGGTTCGAAACGTTACACGTACTAACTTAAGGTCTCATATCCTCTAATAAAATACATTTTCATCAGAAACTGCTGTGGTGCTGTCACATTTATTCTATGGACTGCATTATTTGAAGGTAACAGATACTCCACTGTTACTGGCACGCAGTTTTTTGTTTGGGTGCTGGACACATATATATACATAAGCAGTCTCCAGGGAGTTTTTTTAGGAACACGTTCTGTTTTGTGCCTTTTGACATTTGACAAAGGTGTTAATAAAACACCAAAACGTTATGTCTTTGTAATACTTTTTGGAAATAAAATATGAGATTTTGTTATATATATATATATATATATATATATATCCTCTGAAGAAGTGATCTGAGATGCTCACAAAATGCGTAAGACACGTGATGCACGTTCGTGACTTCACATCCGGATATCCGACCTGCCGCTAGACACCCATTTGTTAGCGGTTAGTACAGTAGCGCTCAGCACTGTATTTTGTCAGTTGCTTTATAGCATTTAAGCATTTTTTGTAGCATTTGTCAACAGCTAAATGCTTTAAATACACCCATCATTCAGTTTTATTATTATTTTTATTTTTATAGTTATTGCTAGCATTCGCTAGTATTACATTATGTTTTTATAGGATTCCTAGGTCTTGTTTTTATCCCTGATTTTTACCATAGAAATAAAGTATTTTTTATTAGTATTTTACCTATCCCTTATTAAGCTCTCAAATTAAAATGGAATGCCACCTCTATCTACTCCCTGTCCACATATACAGAGTAGTAATAGAAGGGGTTTCCCACACGACTACTCCAGTCTTTAATTAGACTGCTCAGTCTTCTATCCTGCAAATAAGAGGACCTTTTTCCATCTGGGAAGAAAACTGCACCTGGCTGGAAAAATTACATCATACTGCATCGTTGACAGCTTATACCTGTGGTCCTACAGGTGAGTGGATTATTAACGCTATCAAATACAATTTAAACACTGTTTTACTCATTTGGGCACATTTATATTTATATCCCCATATGCACATGAGGATTTCCTCTGGGAAGGTGCTGTTATAAACACCTCTTCTACAGACACCAAAAACCTTTTTCTCACTAAGGAGGAAGTGAGATACCCCTAATAGCAGCCACCTCTAGGATCTCCCATAGTGCCTTTGTCTCCAAGTTTTCTCCAGGTACAGACGAAATGCCAAAATCCAACCTATCGACTTATTTTCCCACCTCATTGGAAGTAGCAGCCTGTTTAGGAGCTTGGTTTCACCCTCCTACCCCCAACTGTATCTCTTCATATTGAGTTTCTACACATTTTAACCTAAACCCAAAAATATTATGCTATAACAAAAAAAACTAAAAAGCATAATAAGTTCTGTGATTTCTAGGACCTATATATATTTGCATATTTTTTGTACACAAAAACACTTAAAAACATTTGAAAATAACTTTTACTGATACCAGCCCACAACACAAATATTGTTGAAGTATGGAGGACCACCAACAGGAAAATTACTCCTTTGGGAACTACTTTGATACAAAAACAAAAAGAAGATCATGATCAATTAGTGAGACCATACCAGAACCCTTTATAATTACAGAACAGGTCAATCCTAAATCATTATTGAGGAGACTAGAAAAATTTAAAAGGCTAGACGTCAGTAAGTGGAATGACATAATAGGACTAGAGCATTATCAAAAATTAAAACTAATACCCAAGGTGATATTGAATTAATTACAGAATGGGAGGAAGCAATGGAAACCTGTTCTAACACTTTTTGAATATATTCATTCATTAAATACAGAGAACAAAACATTGAGAAGCAAGGGACAAAATAAAGGACATCAGGCATGAACTCCAACCCTTCAATGAGGATGTATATTATCAGCAATTAGATAGAGACATCTCAAATAGGACAAATACATTGGAATTAGATATAATTAAAAAGAAAAGGAAAAAAATTGAAAGACACCTTAACACTAAAAAAAAAACCAGAACTAGGGGAAAACAATACAGACCGAGAAAGAGATGAGTTCGTAGATGCTACAGATACACCCAATATAGAAGTTTTTCCAAACACAACTTTTCGGTTCTTTCCAAATACAGCCGCAAAAAATAAAAACAATAAAACAGAACAGAATGCAGTTAAAAACAAAAAACAAAGAAGGTGGAGCCTGACCACGCAGGAAGATGATCACACACTAGGTGGGCTCCTGCTACCAATACTGACAATATAGCCTTATTTAGCATTTATGCACCCTTATTAAATCTAACTTTTTCAGTGCATGAGCTAGACTAATGCCAACTACAGTGACTGCTGAGGCATTTAAGTGAAGGAACTGTTCAGCCTCATTTCGCCTATTGAAGAACGGGTCTGTACAACAGAGCCGTTACCCCACATGGAGTTTTTTCTTTATTGCCAGCGACACCTCCGTTACAGCAACCCTCCCTTGGCTGGAGATAACCCTTCTGGAGGAGAACAACCCGACCGGTTACCTGTGCACTGCCTGGAACAAGCTGTCTGTTTGAGGAGAGAGCCGACTTCAGGCATCTGGTAAAGCGGCATTGAAGTATCATGAGGGCTCCGGTTGGCAGCGTGTAGGAGCGCTGTGAGCAGGTCTCATTTTGCCTACCTTCAAGCGCAGCACGAAGAGGGGAAAGATAAGAGCTGTGATAGCAGCCGACTCGTAACGCTGCAGGGTCTCTGAGACATTAGTATGTGGGTCGGTAAGTCACATCACGAGCTCACACAAAAACAATGCAGGGGGCTTTGGAGGAGCATAAGGCCTGCAAGAGTGTGCGGATAACAGTCGGCACTAATGATTATGGCTAAGTTGGCATCTTCTATATGCCTCTTCTAAACATAACACATCACTTTATTTTGGGATATTGCCGGTGGCATTTAAAGGGGCAGTCATTCTAATCTCCTACGGTGGACATATTTCTATCATATACTGCACGTGGGGAGTGTATCACATTGCGGTTACCCTGGGCCAATATTCCCAAACAGGCATTTGTATTCATAATAGTTTAACACCCTAAAAGTGATTATAACCTTAGGCTTTATACTTTTTAATAAGTTGGGTACTAGGCTAAAGACTGTGAACATTTATTCTTTCTACTCTGCCATTTTCAACGGATGGCTAAGTGGGTCTATAGGGACTTGTAAATTCCTGACCTGATTTTACTCATTTACATACTGCAGAGGGTATACCTAATAAAAGGGCAAGCAAGGCAGATAAGAATAGTGCCTCTAAGTCTATGAGCCACTACCTCAAGCCTATAGACATGACTAGTGACACAACGAGAGGTGTCATGGAGAGCTCTCAGGACACCACAAACCCCTCTATCCCAAACAGTAATGCCATCCATTCTCAGTGTGTCACTAAGGCAGACATTCACCACTTGTCCTCTAAAGATGACATACAAGGAGTCATGATTGAAATGAGGAGCCTATTTGGGGACCTAAGAAAGGATTTTTCTGCTCTTGAAACAAGAGTGCTAAAAATAGAGAAGACCTCAAAAGAAAATGCATCCTCAGTGCAGCAAAATACATCCGACATACAAAACCACGCCGACAACCTGCAGTACCTCAACGACAAGCTCGAGGATATCGATAATAGAGGATGCAGGAATAACCTGCGATTTCGCGGAGTGTCTGAAGCTATAGCTCCGCAGAATATTGAAGGTTACCTCCAAGCCTTGTTCCGAATCATTAAAGACTCACCGTCATCTCCTGATGTTCCCATAGAGAGCGCATAGGGCTCTTAGACCCAAACCACCTAATAAAGCGCCTCCAAGGGATATTATCATCAGATTCTTAAGTTTTAAAGATAAGGATGAAATTCTCCAGGTTGCTCGTAAGAAGCATCCGATTACCCATGCTGGCGAAGAAATTCAGGTTTTTTCTGACCTATCACCGATGACTCTACAAAAGCGGAGGGACCTGGGACACATTACATCTGTTTTAAGAAGTCACAAGGTCCTTTATAGATGGGGCTTTCCTGTTTCTATCATAGCTACCAACAACAATAAAACATCTATCTTCAGGCCAGGAATGGATTACAAGGTCTTTTTCGAGAACCTGGGATTCAGGTCCCATCTTCAAGCGGAGCCCTTGCGGAGAGGTCATCACCACCTATTCTGCCTCTTAGAGATCGCACTGAGGAGGAATCAGTTGGGTAAAGTACAGAGACACTTTGTTCCTTAATTCAGGCTTCTCATTGGACTAGAATGTTAGTTACTACTTAATTATTAATATAATTATGTCATAAGAAAGTTTTATGTGTGTAAAAGTTAAGCCGGTGTATTATACATTGTGCTAAAAAAGTTCTGTCTATTTTTTTTTTATGTCTATTTGCTTATTATGCCATAAATCTGGACTGTCGCTACTCTGGAATGACTATGTCCCAACACTAATATATGGGCACATTAGGGAATTATGCTTATTATTCATGGCATTTAAGAAGTGGTATTTATCATAGTTACTTTGCCTTTAATGTTATTTCTTTCTTCTGAAGTATTTAATTAACCGGACACGAGGGACATTTCTCATTTATGTGCAGATGTTAGTTCTGCTTTATATGTTTTATATGTTTAAAAGTTTAATACGTTCTTTGATTGCGGCTTTGTAGGCTTTTTGCCCTCGGGAGTCCAAATTAACATATTGTTTCCCCCCCTTACTCGGGTTGGCTCAAGAATCCACTTAGCCTTTGATTATAAGTCCATAGGTGGAGATGGTATACTGGGAACAATTTGATAGGTTATAATGGCCCCTACCTCAGCCTCTTTCATGATAATTTGATTAGTCACTATGGGCTTATGATATAGATTATGGCTACTTTAGGTTACATCATTCACATAAAGCTCTTTCTAGCCTAATCGCTTCCCTCAGTACACATAATGGGGGTGGGTCTGGGTGGGTTTTTGGACTTATAATTGTTTATTATCGCTATATCCTGATTGTTGATACTGAGGTTGGTCTGAACTAAGGCTAAAATATGCTATAGAAATACTTATGTTCTTTTCTTTATATAACTTACGTCAGTAAAGGGGCTTTTCCCCTATCTTGATATTTTCAGATTGTTACAAGGTTATTGATATTCTGCTATCTATTATTGCGCCTAGGCTCCTCTTGCTTTCCTAGGCAACACTTTATCTCTTTTACCTGGCAGCAAATCTCCAGCTTAACACTTCTCCTTTCTTTTCTCCTTTACCTCCATTACCCCCTCAGAGAGATATTCTCTTTCTTTTTTTTTTTTTTTTTGGGGGGGGGGGGAAATGTCTCAGCAGTTTAAGTCCAAAAAAATTTGTGACCATTCCATTAATCTCACAACTATTCCCCTATTCCCCTATTAGGGAACTGCATAAATCACAGAGTCACATAATTTTATTACAAGAAACACACTATAGAAGAGGCAAAGAACCTAAATGGCATAATCCTCAGTTTCCTTTGGCTTACTTTGCCTCAGAACAAGATAAAAAAGGTGGCGTAGGTATAGTCTTTCATAAAACAGTCCCATTTATCATGACACATATCAAAAGGGGCCCAAATGGGCGTTATGTAATTCTAGTTGGTACTCTTTTTGGACACTATATTACTCTGGCCTCAATCTATGCCCCTAGTCACGGGCAGGAGACTTTTTTAAAGCTGATTTCTGACCTTCTCCTGGAACACTCCAAAGGTATTACATACCTCGCAGGAGACTTTAATCTTGTGGCCGACCCCTTAGTTGACACCTCGAGGGGGGTATCATGTATATCCACCTCCACGATTAATCAGGTTAACGATATACTCACAAAACTAAAGTTACACGATGTTTGGCGCACACTACACCCGACCTCTAGGGATTATATATATATACAGACTCTTGTGGCCTTTCAATCACGCATCATTGTATTATTGACCATATCACTTGGTCAGATCATGCCCCGTTTCCTGCTCGATTTTATGGCCTGACGTCCCCATCACACAAAAAACATGGAGAATAGATGATACCATCAATGATAACCCTTTAATCTTTAAAGATATACTTAAAATTATACTGGAATATTTTGAGATTAACACCTGTCCCTCTTCATCACTAGGCATCATTTGGGAAGCGCATAAGAGCGTTATTAGAGGGGCTTTAATCAAACACAAGGCTTTCCTCAATAAGCAATACCGAGCCAAATATCATGATATCCAATCCAGAATAAGTAAACTAGAAGTAAAGCATAAGGTAGACCCTTCTTGCAGTGTTACTATAACTCAACTGAAAGAGGCTAGAATAGAATTTCAAAAACATTTAGCGGAATCTCATCAAAAGGCAGCACTACACTTGAAACAGCATTATTATGAGGGGGGTAATAAGCCAGGTAGAATTCTCGCTAGAACCCTTAAAAAGAGACAGCTCCGCTCTCACATACACTCTCTCAAATCTGCAGATGGCCGGGTGCTGCATAGCAGCGAGCAAATAGCCAACGAGTTTCATAGATACTACCACTCTCTATATAATATACAAGGTCAAACATTCGATCCAGACCGAGTGGTCGACGTCTCTCAACATGAAACCTTTGTTAGTTCTTACTTGGATGATATTGACCTCCCCTCTTTGTCGAAGGAAGACTCCGACTTCCTAGACTCCCCAATAAATGTTGAGGAACTCTACGACACCATTAAAAATTGTCCAGGGGGTAAGAGCCCAGGCCCTGATGGATTTTTCTCGGCCTACTACAAGAAGTTTTAGGAGATTTTGTTGGGACCTCTCCTTGACTTGTTTAATAGTCTTCGAGATAACCCCGCTCTGTCTCGTGTCATTCTGGAGACTCATATTACGGTTATTCCCAAACCGGGAAAAACAACAGATTCTCCTGGCCACTTTCGGACTATTTCCCTGATCAACTCAGACATGAAGCTGTTGGCAAAAATTTTGGCATCCAGACTCAACAAATACTTACCGGATCTGGTTTGTAATGATCAGGTGGGGTTTGTCCCTGGTCGTGAGGCCAGAGATAACACAATCAAAGTAACGCAATTGATTAATCACGCTGGAATCTCTGGCCTCCCCCTGGTGCTCTTCTCCAGCGATGCAGAGAAAACCTTTGATAGGGTAAACTGGGGTTTTTTACGTCATGTTTTGGAGAAGATGGGATTTGGTCAGGCTTTTGTACATTCAGTTATGGCACTTTATTCGAGTCCTAATGCTAGGATTAGAATTAACGGCACCTTATCAAATTCATTCGATATAAGGAACGGGACTAGGCAGGTTTGCCCCTTGTCCCCATTACTCTTTGCCCTATCTATAGAGGTTCTTGCCCAAAAGGTGAGAATAAATCAACATATCAAGGCCATCAGGGTTGGGGGACACTGAACATAAGCAAGCGCTTTATGCTGATGACATCTTGTACACCCTAACTAATGCTTCGGAATCTCTCCCTGAGCTTCTAGAGGTGCTGAAAGAATATGGCAAAGCTTCTAATTTTTCCCTCAACTTGAGTAAATTGGAACTTTTAAACATTAACACTTGTCCAAGAGCAGTGCAGAGCTTGCAACAAAAGTACAAGATCACCCTAGCCACTAATAAATTAAAATATCTTGGCATCTTTCTAACGCCTGACCCTTCAGATCTTTTTAAGTATAATTATACCCCTCTTAAAAGCGATATAGCTGCCGACCTCTCCTCCTGGGAAAATAAATACATATCATGGCTAGGCAGAGTAGGGGTTATTAAGATGAACATCTTGCCCCGTATTTTATACCTTTTCCAGACCCTACCTATAACACTACCTAGGGGATATACTAGTCAGTTGCAGAAACTAAATGAGCAATATATATGGGCTAACACCAAAACTAGAATTCCAAAACGTACTATGTACTTACCAAGAGACAGAGGGGGGCTGGGTCTGCCGGACATTTCTCTTTGCAAAAAGGCAATAGGTTTACAGAAGATTATGGAATGGGCTAAAAACGCTAAACATAAAGCATGGGTAGACTTGGACAGACAGATTATTAAAATAAGTAATGTGGGTACTCTTGCATGGCTTCCTCCCACACAGCGCCCCAAAATAATCCACAGATATCACTTAATAGAGGAAACGCTTAATATTTGGGACTCAACTGTTGCGACCTTTACTCACATCTCTACAAACCCCTCTCCCTTAACGCCAATCTTAGAAAACCCTGAGATCCATATCATAAAGTGGGATACCAAAGAATCATACCTTACAAAATAAAAGAGGGCTCGGTCCTCGGAGTGGTGGACAACGGGAAGGTCAAGCTTCAAGTGTCACTTGGGGATTTCCAACCCAAGATTTTCTCTTCTTGGCTGCACTACAACCAGCTGATACATTTCATCTCTAATCACAAACACAAACAAGAATTAGGCAGATCACTTACCCCATTTTAGAGACTGTGTGCAGGAGAAGTCTTGCCAAGACACTTGATCTCCCTCTTATTTAAGATAGTGGTCTTACAGGGGACTGACATACTTCCGAAATACACTATACGGTGGACAGAGGACCTGGGGTCGGATATCAGCCTGGAGGTGTGGCTGAGGGCGTTTAAACTGATTAAAAAATCATCGGTTTCATCTACTTTACAGGAAACGCATATCAAATTTATGAGCAGATGGTATCTGACAACAGTAAGACTTCATAAGATTTTCCCGACTGTTAGCCCTATGTGCTGGAGGGGTTGTGGAGAACGATGCTCCATTTTGCATATATGGTGGTCTTGCCCTACCTTGACACCCTTTTGGACGGAGGTTGTAAAAAAGATATCAGAAATCCTTAACCTTCCAATCCCAAACACTCCAGATATTTTACTCTTTCTGAGACTGCCCAAAACACAAAGCCAGATGCATCTCGCCCTGTTGTTAATCATGCTTACTGGTGCTAAGAAATTAATTCCAAAAAAGTGGAAAACGCGAACCCCCCCCACTTTGGGGGAGTGGTACCTTCAGGTGGAAGACATATTACTATTGGAAAGATATCATTATCTTAAAAATCATACGTTAGATAAATATGAGCTTATGTTGGCAATTTGGCATGGCACAATATAAAGAAAAAATTATTATAGGAGATTTGACCTTTGTTGAGTTTTTATTTTCTTCTCTTCTTCTCGCTCTCTCTTTCTCATTTCTCTCTACCCCCTTCCTACCAATTCTTTAGTCCCTGCTCTACCCTTTCCCTCATTCACTCTAAACATTATAGTACTTTATAATTATCTCAAAACTGTTCAAAAGTTTAAGCTTGTAAACTTTCGCTCTCAATACATGTTTGAGAGCGTGAGTGTATATTAAATTGAAGTGTATGACTTACTTTATCATTGTTGTGAAGAGATCCTTATTTGCATATTCTTTGTATGTCGAATGGTTTTATTACATATGTATAATTATACTTCAATAAAGCTTCTTTGAAAAAAGAAAAAAAATATGCACTTAAATACTGGTAAAAATACTCATTCACGTTATACAGGACCATCAAATGATAGAAACAATTACTATCACAATACAAACTATAGTAATAATAATCAAAATAGAAGAAGACAACCTGAAACCAAGTTTGTTAATTACTCCAACACTCATGCAAATCATTCTAACTCCAACACTTATCACTTTTATAAACATAAAGGTGACACTAGACATCAAGAGTACAATAGATTCTCAAAACCCAATACCCACCAGAACCATCATGAATAAATACATTTTTTAGGCTTAAGAGAAAGGAGAGAATGCATACAGAAACCATACATTCCACCGAGATTCAGGGCAGAAAGACAAGAAATAGTCACTCACAATTTCCAAACACTACAGAGATCAAACCCACAAAAAAAGACAGAAAGAGGTGAAGAGGATCTAGAGCAGGAAAACAAAAATAAAGAAGAAAACAAATGGCAAACAAGACAGAGATCAGTTTAATTTCAGAGGAATTAACCAAAGTAAAGATTTTTTTATTTATCAAGTAGAGAACTAACAGAGGGAGAAGAAAACCTCTTGAGAAAAGGCCTGTCCTTTGCCCCAAGCAAAAAACCTGACACCTTCTCATTGTTTGTTGACTGCAACAAATATATCAGGAAACTAACTAAATGGTAAGGATCAAATAGAGAGACCGATAGCTTCCTCTCAAACAGTAGTAAATATAGAAAGAAATAATATTGTTTCACTAACACAAAGTGATTTACCTACATTAAGCCTTTTAGAGTCCCTAGAATTAAAGACACTGGAAACAATAGGAGAAGAAAGAATTATCAAGCACATAAATTTTAGACAAGGTCTGTGTTTTATCCAATCCATTCAAAGGGCCAATTTGTGTCACTCTTTGAAGATTTAGTACTTAACGATCTTGAAACTATGTGTAAATCCTTCAAATTGTCAAAAAAAAAACCTTACAAATAAGGAAGAACAAATCTTGGTAACTTTTCAGGGAAGCCGATAAAGGAGGCTCAACCGTAGTACAGAATAAAATTAACTATATTAGTGAAGCTAACAGATTACTCTTTGACAAAGAGACTTATGAATAATTAATACAAGATCCCACTGATAAGTTCTCAGGTGAATACCATTTATTGAAAAGAAGTGCCAAAAAAGGAGAAATCATTAATGATGAAGAATATAAATTCCTATCCTCAGATACTATAAAAACTGCCAACTTTTATTACTTACCAAAAGTACACAAAGACACTAAAAATCCCCCGGGTTGACCGATTATTTCCGGTATTAATTATTTAACTAGTAAATTATCGGAATATGTGGATTATTTCCTCCAATCGGTAGTTCCAAAAATTAAATCATATATACAGGACACCCAACATCTCCTATCAATACTAAAGGAGAACAAATGGGAAGAAGGCTATTCACTAGTAACATTAGATGTTACAGCTCTCTACACATCTATTCCACAAAGTAAGGGTATTGGTGCAGTTAAAGAACTCCTAACTAGTGAAACAAACATCAAGCAAAAACAAGTTGATTTTATAGGAGAGGCTATAAACTTCATCCTAACCAAAAATAACTTCACATTTAAAAACAAAATATTTTTACAAAAATTTGGCACAGCAATAGGCACAACATTTGCCCCAAGCTTTAACAATATGTATATGGGGGTCTTTGAAAATCAGCATATATGGACCAACAATAAATTCATAGGAAATATCATAATGTGTAAGAGATTCATTGAAGATATCATAATAATTTGGAAGGAAAATGAAAACCAGTGCAATGAATGTGTTAACTTCCTAAATCAAAACAATTGGAATCTAAAATTAACCAAAACCTGGAACCAGACAGAAATAAACTTTTTAGACGTCCCCATATTTATCGAAAACAACAGGATTGAAACTAAAATCTAAACCAAAGACAAGGACACAAACAGGTACCTTCACGCCATCAGTAACCATCACAAGAGATGGATAGACAACATCCCATATGGCCAATTTTAGAGCATAAGACACAATTTTTAAAAAAATGATGATTTTGAGCAAGTGGCAGGAATTTTAAAACAGAAGTTCTACAGCAAGGAAAACAATAAAACTAATGTAGACAAGGCCTTTGAAAAAGTAAACTTGTTAGATAGAGAAAAATTACTCACGACCAGAAATAAACATAAGAATGTGAAAACGACCTGTGAACAAAAAGTTTCACTTTCAAATCAGTCACCCAGATTGATAACCATGTTTAACAGTGGCACCAAGGACATCGAAAAAATACTAAACAAGCATTGGCACATTTTAAAAAGAGACCCCCTACTGAAGGAAACACTACCAGAGAGACCAAAAATCATGTATGAGAAAAATCTGAATTTCAAAAATATACTAGCACCTACTAAATTAAAAACCAATAAAACACAGAAACAAATAAACTGGCTAACAACTAAAACAAAAGGGTTCTATAAATGCAATAGAAAAAACTACTCATGCTGTGAACACATCAGCAAAATCAAAGAAGAGAATAAATTGAGTACTAATGGGGAAAATAACAAATATGAAATAGAAAGTTTTATGAATTGCAAATCTTAGTATGTCGTATATCAACTGACTTGAAGCTGCAAAAAATCTTATATAGGAAGGACGAAGAGAAGCCTAAAAACCAGGCTTCTTGAACACATAAAAAACATACCACATACAGAAGGTACAAATAGATTACTACAGTTGAGAAAAAGAAAGACCTTCTGGATATACAAGCTTAAGACCAGAAAACCTTACGGGCTAAATACAGACATAGATTTAGCAGCCTTCATCTGCTTTTCCCATACCCAGAAATAATTACCAATAATGTTTATTTTATTTATTCTTTTTAATTTAATTTCATAACTATCACCCAATAAGGTCTCAGTATTTTTTAGCTTTATGCACACTACACCTGACACATAGGCCTAGATTTAGAGTTTTGTCGGTAACGACCTTCGTAGCTAACGCTGGCTTTTTTCTGGCCGCACCTTTTAAATACCTCTGGTATTGAGAGTTCACAGAATTGCTGCGTTAGGCTCCAAAAAGGGAGCGTACAGGCATATTTAACGCCACTGCAACTCTCGATACCAGAGTTGCTTACGGACGCGGCCAGCTTCAAAAACGTGCTCGTGCACGATTCCCCCATAGAAAACAATGGGGCTGTTTGAGCTGAAAAAAAACCTAACACCTGCAAAAAAGCCGCGTTCAGCTCCTAACGCAGCCCCATTGTTTCCTATGGGGAAACACTTCCTACGTCTGCACCTAACACTCTAACATGTACCCCGAGTCTAAACACCCCTAACCTTACACTTATTAACCCCTATTCTGCCGCCCCCGCTATCGCTGACCCCTGCATATTATTATTAACCCCTAATCTGCCGCTCCGTAAACCGCCACTACTTACATTATCCCTATGTACCCATAATCTGCTGCCCCTAACACCGCCGACCCCTATATTATATTTATTAACCCCTAATCTGCCCCCCACAACGTCGCCTCCACCTGCCTACACTTATTAACCCCTAATCTGCCGAGCGGACCGCACCGCTATTATAATAAAGTTATTAACCCCTAATCCGCCTTACTAACCCTATAATAAATAGTATTAACCCCTAATCTGCCCTCCCTAACATTGCCGACACCCAACTTCAAGTATTAACCCCTAATCTGCCGACTGGAGCTCCCCGCTATTCTAATAAATGTATTAACCCCTAAAGCTAAGTCTAACCCTAACACTAACACCCCCCTAAGTTAAATATAATTTACATCTAACGAAATTAATTAACTCTTATTAAATAAATTATTCCTATTTAAAGCTAAATACTTACCTGTAAAATAAACCCTAATATAGATACAACATAAATTATAATTATATTATAGCTATTTTAGGATTAATATTTATTTTACAGGTAACTTTGTATTTATTTTAACCAGGTACAATAGCTATTAAATAGTTAAGAACTATTTAATAGCTAAAATAGTTAAAATAATTACAAAATTACCTGTAAAATAAATCCTAACCTAAGTTACAATTAAACCTAACACTACACTATCAATAAATTAATTAAATAAAATACCAACAATTATCTACAATTAAACCTAACACTACACTATCAATAAATTATTTAAATACAATATCTACAAATAAATACAATGAAATAAACTAACTAAAGTACAAAAAATAAAAAAGAACTAAGTTACAAAAAATAAAAAAATATTTACAAACATTAGAAAAATATTACAACAATTTTAAACTAATTACACCTACTCTAAGCCCCCTAATAAAATAACAAAGCCCCCCAAAATAAAAAAATGCCCTACCCTATTCTAAATTAAAAAAGTTCAAAGCTCTTTTACCTTACCAGCCCTGAACAGGGCCCTTTGCGGGGCATGACCCAAGAAATTCAGCTCTTTTGCCTGTAAAAAAAACACATACAATACCCCCCCCCAACATTACAACCCACCACCCACATACCCCTAATCTAACCCAAACCCCCCTTAAATAAACCTAACACTAAGCCCCTGAAGATCTTCCTACCTTATCTTCACCATACCAGGTTCACCGATCGGTCCTCGGAAGTGTTGATCCAAGCCCAAGCTGAAGAGTGATGTCCATCCTCGGGCTGAAGTCTGGATCTAAGCGGCGGCTGAAGAAATCCATCATCGGGCTGAAGTCGGAAGTCCATCATCGGGATGAAGTCTTCTATCAAGCCGCATCTTCAATCTTCTTTCTTCTGGAGCGGAGCAGAACCATCTTCTTCCAAGCCGACGCGGAACATCCTCTTCAACCGACGACTAGATGACGAATGACGGTTCCTTTAAGGGACGTCATCCAAGATGGCGTCCCTCGAATTCCGATTGGCTGATAGGATTCTATCAGCCAATCGGAATTAAGGTAGGAATATTCTGATTGGCTGATGGAATCAGCCAATCAGAATCAAGTTCAATCCGATTGGCTGATCCAATCAGCCAATCAGATTGAGCTCGCATTCTATTGGCTGTTCCGATCAGCCAATAGAATGCGAGCTCAATCTGATTGGCTGATTGGATCAGCCAATCGGATTGAACTTGATTCTGATTGGCTGATTCCATCAGCCAATCAGAATATTCCTACCTTAATTCCGATTGGCTGATAGAATCCTATCAGCCAATCGGAATTCGAGGGACGCCATCTTGGATGACGTCATTTAAAGGAACCGTCATTCGTCGTCTAGTCGTCGGTTGAAGAGGATGTTCCGCGTCCGCTTGGAAGAAGATGGTTCCGCTCCTCTCCAGAAGAAAGAAGATTGAAGATGCGGCTTGATAGAAGACTTCATCCCGATGATGGACTTCCGACTTCAGCCCGATGATGGATTTCTTCAGCCGCCGCTTGGATACAGACTTCAGCCCGAGGATGGACTTCACTCTTCAGCCCCCCGCTTGGGCTTGGATCAACACTTCCGAGGACCGATCGGTGAACCTGGTATGGTGAAGATAAGGTAGGAAGATCTTCAGGGGCTTAGTGTTAGGTTTATTTAAGGGGGGTTTGGGTTAGATTAGGGGTATGTGGGTGGTGGGTTGTAATGTTGGGGGGGTATTGTATGTGTTTTTTTTACAGGCAAAAGAGCTGAATTTCTTGGGGCATCCCCCGCAAAGGGCCCTGTTCAGGGCTGGTAAGGTAAAAGAGCTTTGAACTTTTTTAATTTAGAATAGGGTAGGGCATTTTTTATTTTGGGGGGCTTTGTTATTTTATTAGGGGGCTTAGAGTAGGTGTAATTAGTTTAAAATTGTTGTAATATTTTTCTAATGTTTGTAAATATTTTTTTATTTTTTGTAACTTAGTTCTTTTTTATTTTTTGTACTTTAGTTAGTTTATTTCATTGTAGTTATTTGTAGATATTTTATTTAAATAATTTATTGATAGTGTAGTGTTAGGTTTAATTGTCGATAATTGTAGGTATTGTATTTAATTAATTTATTGATAGTGTAGTGTTAGGTTTAATCGTAGATAATTGTAGGTATTTTATTTAATTAATTTATTGATAGTGTAGTGTTAGGTTTAATTGTAACTTAGGTTAGGATTTATTTTACAGGTAATTTTGTAATTATTTTAACTATTTTAGCTATTAAATAGTTCTTAACTATTTAATAGCTATTGTACCTGGTTAAAATAAATACAAAGTTGCCTGTAAAATAAATATTAATCCTAAAATAGCTATAATATAATTATAATTTATGTTTTAGCTATATTAGGGTTTATTTTACAGGTAAGTATTTAGCTTTAAATAGGAATAATTTATTTAATAAGAGTTAATTTATTTAGTTAGAATAAAATTATATTTAATTTAGGGGGGTGTTAGGGTTAGGGTTAAAATTAGCTTTAGGGGTTAAAAAATTTATTAGAGTAGCGGTGAGCTCTGATCGGCAGATTAAGGTTAATACTTGAAGTTAGGTGTCGGCGATGTTAGGGAGGGCAGATTAGGGGTTAATACTATTTATTATAGGGTTATTGAGGCGGGAGTGAGGCGGATTAGGGGTTAATAACTTTATTATAGTAGCGGTGAGATCCGCTCGGCAGATTAGGGGTTAATAAGTGTAGGCAGGTGGAGGCGACGTTGAGGGGGGCAGGTTAGGGGTTAATAAATATAATATAGGGGTCGGCGGTGTTAGGGGCAGCAGATTATGGGTACATAGGGATAATTAGGCAGATTAGGGGTTAAAAAAATGTAATCGAGTGGCGGTGATGTGGGGGGACCTCGGTTTAGGGGTACATAGGTAGTTTATGGGTGTTAGTGTACTTTAGAGTACAGTAGTTAGGAGCTTTATAAACCGGCGTTAGCCCAGAAAGCTCTTAACTACTGACTTTTTTCTGCGGCTGGAGTTTTGTCCTTAGATTTCTAACGCTCACTTCAGCCACGACTCTAAATACCGGAGTTAGAAAGATCCCATTGAAAAGATAGGATACGCAATTGACGTAAGGGGATCTGCGGTATGGAAAAGTCACGGCTGAAAAGTGAGCGTTAGACCCTTTCCTGACTGACTCCAAATACCGGCGGTAGCCTAAAACCAGCGTTAGGAGCCTCTAACGCTGGTTTTCACGGCTACCGCCAAACTCTAAATCTAGGCCATAGTTTTTTAACCAAACAGCTTTTTTGGCATAGCAAATAATAATTGAACTTTATATTATTAAAATATAGGTTTTATTGAGTACAAAACATGCTTTTTTTACTTTATTTTGTATTTAAAAAAATAAAAATACATTTTAAACAATATTTTTTAATTATAGTTTGCATTCTAACTTTTTAACCTAGTTCTCTATGCAGTCTTGCATTCAGAAATAATCCTTAATTTTTAAATAGAGGATGCTATAATTAACATATTATAAAATCATGATAGAATCCACTTGCTTCTCTTTGTATTTTACTATTTTAAAATATGTATTTCCACTGAAATTAATATATAACATATACTAATACTCTTCATTGTATATATGTATGCTCACAATTACAAATACATTAAATTAAACACAGTGATCGGGAAATTATAATAGAAATAAAATACTTTTGTTACTTTACTCTCAAGAATATAAATTAAATTGGTATTTTTTCCAAAAATGATGACACAAAGATAGTTCTTGATATTTTATTTAATTTTATTACAATTCGCCCTTATACATCCTTCTTAGCTTTATACATCGCTAAAGCAGTTAAATAATTACCGCATCAATTAGGCTGCATTGCCACAATTAACTCCCTCTAATGGCATTTAGCAGCCTATATAAGGGCACCAAGGATGCTACTAGATTGAGTTCCTATGAAGAAGTGAGCTGAGATGCTCACAAAACGTGTAAGACACATGACGCACGTATGTGACATCACATCCGGTTATCCGACCTGCCACTAGACACCCATATACTAGCAGTTAGTACAGTAGCGCTCAGCACTCTATTTTTTCAGTTGCTCTATAGCATTTTAGCATTTTAAGCATTTTTTGTAGCATTTGTCGACAGCTACATGCTTTAAATACACCCATTGTTCACGTTAATTATTATTTATTTTTATAGTTATTGTTAGCATTCGCTAGTATTCCATTAGGAGTTTATAGAATTCCTAGGTCTTGTTTTTATCCCCAGTTTTTATCATAGAAATAAAGTATTTTTTATTAGTATTTTACCTATCCCTTATTCAGCTCTCAAATTAAAACGGAATACCCCTCTATCTATTATCTGTCCACATATACAGAGTAGTAACAGAAGGGGTTTCCCCACACCACTACTCCAGTCTTTAATCCATCCTGCAAATAAGAGGATCTTTTTCCATCTGGGAAGAAAAATGAACCTAGCTGGAAATATTACATCATACTGCATCGTGACCACTTATCCCTGTGGTCCTACAGGTGAGTGGATTATTAACACTATCAATACAATTTAAACACTGTTTGACTCATTTGGACACATTTATATTTGTATACCATTCCCATATGCACATGAGGAGTTCCTCTTGGAAGGCGCTGTTATAAACACCTCTTCTTTGTCTCCAAGTTTTCTCCTGGTTCAGACGCAACACCAAAATCCAACCTATCGATATATATATATATATATATATATATATATATATATATATATATATATATATATATATATACATAGTACCACAGATGAATGCACTCACAGGCTTTTCTCAAAGTGAAAACAACAAAGGTTTATTGAACATTTTCGGGGAGATTACATCCCCTTCATCAGAATGAATTCTGATGAAGGGGATGTAATCTTCCCGAAAACGTTCAAGAATCCTTTGCTGTTTACACTTTGAGAAAAGCCTATGAGTGCATTCATTTGTGGTACTATTCAAGGACATTTTTACACCCAGGTAGCTGGGATTTGGTGGGTGGATCTGCAGATTGATTTCGATATATATATATATATATATATATATATATATATATATATATATATATATATATATATATATATATATATACATATATATTTGAAGAAACTTGCACTCTCTGGTTCGTTTTCAAAATATCTTTACTGTGATACAAAGTGTAACGTTTCGGGGACAATGTATCCCCTTCCTCAGACACAGGCAATACAAAGGGAAGCACATTTATAATAAAAAAAATCAAACAAATACAAACCTCACCCCTTAATTAGATTAAAAAAAATGCCAAAATGGTTGCCATGGTGACCACAATGTCACAAAATAAACAAAAATAGTATCTTCATAAAGTGTCATTACAAATAAACTGTCTGAGAATACTTCAATATCCTAAGTGAAAGTGGCTCTGTTTAAAGACAGGGGAGAAAGAGAAACATAGAGTACAGATGCAATGGATGAGCATACAGACCCAACACAAACACAGCTGGACTGCAAACAGCAGGGACCTCACTCTACTGCCGGGTATAGGAACAAACACATTGGTGATAATCATAAACCTAAACCAATTAATAAACGTATGAAGAAAAAGCAAGGCGTGGGATAAATGAAAGTGTAATGGCAAGAACTCCCTGCATACATGAATGTGAAATATATATAGTAAACAATCTTCACTATTCCAGTGAGAGAGATAAATAAATATATATATATATATAATCACAAGTCAGAGTTCAATATCAGAGTTCAATATCAGGAGTGTACCCACCACACGTGTCCCACAGAAACACTGGTGGTAAAAAATGGAATGAGAGATTTACAGTGCTTCTGTAGCCGGAGTTCATATAAATGGTATTCAAAATGGCATAAAGTGCACAACAGTCACAGGGATCAGATCTGTAATTATCCGAATCATATATATATATATATATATATATATATATATATATATATATATATATATATATATATATATATATAATATATATATATATATATATATATATATATATGTAAAAGGCAAACAAATGGGTTGGCTGTAGATCAGTCACTTTACCTTCATGCTTGGTGCCTTTCAATCCTGCTGGATACCACAGCTGCGTCCTGTGTCCGCCTTCCACGGCGGTTAAGTCAATCTCGGATCCTCCTCCTGTTGCAAGTGCCAAAGCTGTGTGTGTGCTTACGGTCTTCACCCTATGTTAGTGCTCACTCCCAGGCCATAAAGGAGCATATAGGAAAAGCAAAAAATGGAGGAGCACGAACCGGGTGGAATGCAAATAAAAAGGTTTATTGAAATCCAGCGCCGTAGCGTGACATGAGGGTAGACAAATAACAACAAATCACAAAAAGTGTAGTGGAGGGGATAAACACCCCGGGTTAAACACGGAAAGACTATATGTACAAGGGCTGAAATTATCAGGTAAGTACGGCGCTGGGTTTCAATAAACCTTTTTATTTGCATTCCACCCGGTTCGTGCTCCTCCATTTTTTGCTTTTCCTAAACCAATTAATAACCATATTGCTCAAGTGGATCTATATGTACTCACCCCCCATAGAGTCATGACACTCCTCCAAATGACAATCTGTCCTCCCCTGGAGCAATAAAGCACCGCTCGCAAACCCAGAAGAAACACTCTAGTCCAGTAACCACATCACAAGGTAGGCATCCACCAATCACGTTGAGGAGTCCAGGTTGTCATTGGGATGATAACCTACTATCATACACGGACCTGGAATAAGTAACAGAAGCGATCACTGTATAAAAACTTTTGAAACACGCACTAGCATGTTACCATACTAAATGACCCAGGGCACAAGCGAACTCATCACTATATGGGAGGTGGAACTGCAATACTAACTAACCTCTACGGAAAAACAGCGTCCTATTGAATAACAATTATAGCTATGCCTAAGCCATTAAGAGATCCTAGAAAAGCCTTGATAGAGCTGTTTATGCATAAGAAACTACCAGCATACAATAAATCCTAATGGCCGCGATTAGTATACAGAGAGAGAGAGTCATATGACACATCTAGCAATGGGTCCCACTGCAGAGGAAAAAAATTTGCCAAATATTTCTCCATAACTACACTACAGCATAGGTATGGGACACCAATCAGCTTTATGCAAATGCGTACCAATCTACAGCAAGCCCCAACTCAATTGTCAACTAAGTCCTTGCACAATCAATGAGCGATACATATTATAAGGAAGGAACAATTCTAACAACCAAAAATTGTAGAAGTATACAGTGTATAAATCCTAAACTCACAAGACTATTTTAGACCCAAGAAAAATAAGTGCTACAAAGGATGTGATTAACCTACCCCAAAGGTATATATGTATACATGAATTGTGGGCTCTCATGGCGGACACAACTATAAGTAACAATAAAAAATGCCAATCAAACATGGTATTTAGGCCATGGGGTTAGTTTCGGCCAGGAACTCCATTACCTCAAGACTGGTGGTGTTTGTAGACCATTTCCTTTAGCCATTGGTGAGGAACATGAGGTCCTATTTGAGAGATTCATCACATCTAATTGAGGATCTCAAATCAGTCTCCATTGATGAACCGTGTATTTTGTTAACCGCTGATGTAAATAGTCTATACACTATTATTCCCCATGAATCAGGAAAATTGTGGGTATCTGAAGCCTTGGATAGGTATCCATACGTTAGTCCCCCAAGAGACTTTCTGATACAACTACTTGATCTAAGTCTCAGACTGAATTATTTTCATTTTGAGGGCCAGTTTTATCAGCAAATCTCCGGTACGGCCATGGGATCCAACGTGGCATTGCTAGGATCTCTTATTGGCTTAGGCATACCTATGATTGTTATTCAATTGGACGCTGTTTTTCCGTAGAGGTTAGTTAGTATCGCAGTTTCACCTCCCATATAGTGATGAGTTTGCTTGTGCCCTGGGTCCTTTAGTATGGTAAAAAGTGCGTGTTTCAAACGTTTTTATACAGTGATCGCTTCTGTTACTTATTCCAGGTCTGTTTATGATAGTAGGTTAAGATGTGTGCAATCATCCCAATGACAACCTGGACGTCTCAAAGTGATTGGTGGATGCTTACCACGTGATGTGGTTACCGGTCTAGAGTGTTTCTTCCGGGTTTACGAGTGGTGCTTTATCTCTCCAGGGGCAGACAGATTGTCATTTGTAGGAGCGCCACGACTCTATGGGGGGTGAGTACATAAAGATCCAATTGAGCAATATGGTTATTAATTAGTTTAGGTTTATGATTATCACCAGTGTGTTTTTTCATATACCCGTTAGTAGAGTGAGGTCCCTGCTGTTTGCGGTCCAGCTGTGTTTGTGTTGGGTTTGTGTGATCATCCATTGCGTCTGTACCCTATGTTTCTCCCCTGCCTTTAAACAGAGTCACTTTCACTTAGGATATTGAAGTATTCTCAGAAAGGTTATTTGTAATGACACTTTATGGAGACACTATTTTTGTTTATATTGTGACATTGTGGTCACCATGGCAACTGTTTTGGCGTTTTTTTTTATCTAATTAGGGGGTGGGTTTGTATTTGTTTGATTTTTTTATTATAAATGTGCTTCAATTTGTATTGCCTGTGTCTGAGGAAGGGAATACTTTATCCCCAAAACGTTACACTTTGTATCACAGTAACCAGAGAGTGCAAGTTTCTTCAATTTTCTATAATATCCACTAGCACCCTGGCAGATGATTTGTAAGTGAGGGTGCACATCTCTGCTACACACACACACACACACACACACACACACAAACACACACACACACACACACACACACACACACACATATATATATATATATATATATATATATATATATATATATATAAATGTATTGAAAAAAATGCAAAAAAAGTTTGCAAAAAAATTGATCAATGCTCAAACAGCACTGTTTTCAGGGGAGTGCTAAGGAGCTATAAAAAAGAAAAATTAACTAATTGTGCATACAACACTGAAGTGAAAATAAAAAGAATAAATATAAAATAGCCAACAGATATATTAACAATATTTGATAATGTACAATGAGCGGAATATTACCAGAGAACTGCACAGAAATAGAGTAGTGTGTAACATAAAAGATGGGGTGAAGAAGCTATACTGGGGCCGTTAATTAGCAGCATGTAACGTGTCTGTGGGCTATAACTGTACTACCATGTAAAAATATGTATTAAGAGATCCAGATTCAAGGGTATAAGTAAAAGTGCGAGTGGGGTATGTGCCTTCCCAGATCGCAATACCATATGATCCGTTTGTTATAAGTAAACAGTCCACTATTTATGGTCTCGATATTATAACAAGATGCAGTACAGTATAAAAGTCGAAGTGTCCCACATACAGCCCACTGGAATATCAGGGATAAGTCAATGCACTCTGAGAAGCTGATACCTGTATCCAGCTGTGGTCTTAGATGTAATTCACTCACTGTTTGCAGAGTCACCTGTATGTCATCCGTGTACTGCTGCAGCTTGCCATCTCAGCGTCCTCTCCACTTCACCTCACTAGACGCACGCTACCCGGCTCCTAAGCTCCTCCGCCTGACGTTCAATCTGTAGAGAATTCCCTGTCAGCTCTCACGGGGTATGTAGGAACAAAGTGCAATTAGATGGAGTCCCAGTGCTCCACGAAAACAATGATAAATAAAAAAAGGTTCCAATACCCCCTTGTGAAAAATAGTGCTAGTAACCATAGAGGTAAAAAACATGAAAAATCTTTATTTATAATCCAATAAAAACTACAGGACTCCAAGGGTAAAAATGAGTGAACAAAGTTTTCTCGACTTCATCCTACAAGGTATTTTGTCTATGTCAAATTACTCAACATTGCCATAAGAAAGATCCTCCAAATTACTTAATGCACAGATGTCTGTAAACGTGAGATCATCATAGTTAGCAATAGGCTCTACTTGCCTCACATTTTCTATGGTATCATTTCCAGGGAAATATTTTCTTAGAATTAGGTCCCTCACGAGCCTATTCACGTCCAGAATAGTTTGGAATAGGTCAAAATCATGCCATTTAAAGGGCAGTAAAAGAGCTGAATGCCCTTTTTAATGGCAATGCCCATATACATGCACATTTTAGGGCAATGGGTAGATTATGTTTTTTTAGTTAGGTTTTTTTTTTATTTTGGGGGTTTGGGGGTTTGTAATGTTAGGGGGTGTTTGTTTTTATTTTTTAGCAAAAGAGAGGATTTCTTTAGGGCAATGCTCTACAAAGGGTCCTTTTAAGGGCTATAGGTAGTTTATTATAGATTAGGGTTTTTTTTATTTTGGGGTGTTTTTTTTTTTTTAACGGGGTATTAGTATAGGAATATTTTTTATTATTTTTTTGATAATTTCCTTTGTTATTTTTTGTAATTGTAGTTTTTATTTTTGTTTGTATGGTAAGGTTTTTTATTTTTTAATGTTAGATTTTAGTGTAAGGCAGCTTAGGTTTTATTTTTATTTCACATGTAAGACTGTATTTATTTTAACTAGGTAGTTAGTAAATAGTTAATAACTATTTACTAACTAGTCTACCTAGTTAAAATAAATACAAACTTACTTGTGAAATAAAAATAAAACCTAAGCTATCTACAATATAACTATTAGTTATATTGTAGCTAGCTTCGGTTTTATTTCATAGGTAAGTTTGTATTTATTTTAACTTGGTAGTTAGTAAATAGTTATATTGTAGCTATCTTTGGTTTTATTTTTATTTCACAGGTAAGTTTGTATTTATTTTTAAATAGGTAGTTAGTTAATAATTGTGACTTTAATTTAGGTCTATTTTAATTATGTTAGGGGGTGTTAAATTTAGAGGTTAATATAGTTTAATTAATGTTGTTACGATGTGGGGGCCGGCGGTTTAAGGGTTAATAGGTTTAGTTAGTGTTGGCAATATTTGGGAACAGCGGTTTAGGGGTTAATAGCTTTATTTAAAGGACCAGTCAACACAGCACAAAATACAAAACCAAAACCAAAATAAATATACAGCCACATAGAGGATTAAGTTTATAATGTATATGAGCATTCAAAATAAAAACTTAGGCCTAGATTTAGAGTTCTGCGTTAGCCATCAAAACCAGCATTAGGGGCTCCTAACGCTGGTTTTGGCCGCCCACTGGTATTTAGAGTCAGTCAGGAAAGGGTCTAACGCTCACTTTCCAGCCGCGACTTTTCCATACCGCAGATCCCCCTACGCCATTTGCGTATCCTATCTTTTCAATGGGATCTTTCTAATGCCGGTATTTAGAGTCTTGGCTGAAGTGAACGTTAGAACTCTAACGACAAGACTCCAGCCGCAGAGAAAAGCCAGGAGTTAAGAGCTTTCTGGGCTAACCCCGGTTCATAAAGCTCTTAACTACTGTGCTCTAAAGTACACTAACACCCATAAACTACCTATGTACCCCTAAACTGAGGCCCCCCACATCGCCGCCACTCTAATAATATTTTTTAACCCCTAATCTGCTGACCGCACACCGCCGCAACCTACGTTATCCCTATGTACCCCTAATCTGCTGCCCCTAACACCGCCGACCCCTTTCTTATATTTATTAACCCCTAATCTGCCGCCCCACGTCACCGCCACCTACCTACAATTATTAACCCCTAATCTGCCGACCGGACCTCACCGTTACTATAATAAAGTTATTAACCCCTAATCCACCTCACTCCCGCCTCAATAACCCTATAATAAATAGTATTAATCCCTAATCTGCCCTCCCTAACATTACCGACACCTAACTTCAAGTATCAACCCCTAATCTGCCGACCGGACCTCACCGCTACTCTAACAAATTTATTAACCCCTAAAACTAAGTCTAACCCTAACACCCCCCTAAGTTAAATATCATTTTATTTAACAAAATAAATTAACTCTTATTAAATACATTATTACTATTTAAAGCTAAATACTTACCTTTAAAATAAACCCTAATATAGCTACAATATAAATTATAATTATTTTGTAGCTATTTTAGGATTTATATTTATTTTACAGGCAACTTTTTATTTATTTTAACCAGGTACAATAGCTATTAAATAGTTAATAACTATTTAATAGCTACCTAGTTAAAATAATTACAAAATTACCTGTAAAATAAATCCTAACCTAAGTTACAATTAAACCTAACACTACACTATCAATAAAGTAATTAAATAAAATACCTACAATTATCTACAATTAAACCTAACACTACACTATCATTAAATTAATTACATACAAATACCTACAAATAAATACAATAAAATAAACTAAAGTACAAAAAATAAAAAAAGCTAAGTTACAAAAAATAAAAAAATTATATTGTTGTAACATTATAAAAATATTACAACAATTTTAAGCTAATTACACCTACTCTAAGCCCCCTAATAAAATAACAAAGCCCCCCAAAATAAAAAAAATGCCCTACCCTATTCTAAAATAAAAATAGAAAAGCTCTTTTACCTTACCAGCCCTTAAAAGGGCCTTTTGCGGGGCATGCCCCAAAGGATTCTGCTCTTTTGCCTGTAAAAAAAAACATTACAACCCACCACCCACATACCCCTAATCTAACCCAAACCCCCATTAAATAAACCTAACACTAAGCCCCTGAAGATCTCCCTACCTTGTCTTCACCACGCCGGGTATCACCGATCCGTCCAGAAGAGGCTCTGAAATCTTCATCCAAGCCCAAGTGGGGGCTGAAGAGGTCCATCATCGGGCTGAAGAGGTCCATCATCAGGCTGAAGAGGTCCATCATCGTGCTGAAGAGGTTCATCATCCGGCTGAAGAGGTCCATCATCCGGCTGAAGTGGTCCATCAACGGGCTGAAGAGATCCATCATCCGGCTGAAGTCTTCTATCAAGCGGCATCTTCAATCTTCTTTCTTCCGGATCCATCTTCATCCTGCCGACGTGGAACATCCATCCTGGCTGACAACTTCCCGACGAATGACGGTTCCTTTAAATGACGTTATCCAAGATGGCGTCCCTCGAATTCCGATTGGCTGATAGGATTCTATCAGCCAATCAGAATTAAGGTAGGAAAATTCTGATAGGCTGATGGAATCAGCCAATCAGATTGAGCTCGCATTCTATTGGCTGTTCTGATCAGCCAATAGAATGCGAGCTCAATCTAATTAGGGGTATGTGGGTGGTGGGTGGTGGGTTGTAATGTTGGGGGGTATTGTATGTTTTTTTACAGGCAAAAGAGCAGAATTCTTTGGGGCATGCCCCGCAAAAGGCCCTTTTAAGGGCTGGTAAGGTAAAAGAGCTTTTCTATTTTTATTTTAGAATAGGGTAGGGCATTTTTTTTATTTTGGGGGGCTTTGTTATTTTATTAGGGGGCTTAGAGTAGGTGTAATTAGCTTAAAATTGTTGTAATATTTTTATAATGTTTGTAAATTATTTTTTTATTTTTTGTAACTTAGCTTTTTTATTTTTTGTACTTTAGTTAGTTTATTTAATTGTATTTATTTGTAAGTATTTGTATGTAATTAATTTATTGATAGTGAAGTGTTATTTTTAATTGTAGATAATTGTAGGTATTTTATTTAATTAATTTATTGATAGTGTAGTGTTAGGTTTAATTGTAACTTAGGTTAGGATTTATTTTACAGGTAATTTTGTAATTATTTTAACTAGGTAACTATTAAATAGTTCTTAACTATTTAATAGCTACTGTACCTGGTAAAAATAAATACAAAGTTGCCTGTAAAATAAATATAAATCCTAAAATAGCTACAATATAATTATAATTTATATTGTAGCTATATTAGGGTTTATTTTACAGGTAAGTATTTAGCTTTAAATAGGAATAATGTATTTAATAAGAAATAATTTATTTTGTTAGATAAAAATTATATTTAACTTAGGGGGGTGTTAGTGTTAGGGTTAGACTTAGCTTTAGGGGTTAATAAATTTATTAGGTCCGGTCAACAGATTAGGGGTTAATACTTGAAGTTAGGTGTCGGTGATGTTAGGGAGGGCAGATTAGGGGTTAATACTATTTATTATAGGGTTATTGAGGCGGGAGTGAGGTGGATTAGGGGTTAATAACTTTATTATAGTAGCAGTGAGGTCCGGTCGGCAGATTAGGGGTTAATAATTGTAGGTAGGTGGTGGCGACGTGGGGGGGCAGATTAGGGGTTAATAAATATTATGTAGGGGTCGGCGGTGTTAGGGGCAGCAGATTAGGGGTACATAGGGATAATGTAGGTTGCGGCGGTGTACGGAGCGGCAGATTAGGGGTTAATAGTATAATGCAGGTGTCAGCGATAGCGGGGGCGGCAGATTAGGGGTTAATAAGTGTAAGGTTAGGGGTGTTTAGACTCGGGGTACATGTTAGGGTATTAGGTGCAGACTTAGGAAGTGTTTCCCCATAGGAAACAATGGGGCTGCATTAGGAGCTGAACGCTGTTTTTTTGCAGGTGTTTTTTCGGCCCCATTTTTTTCTATGGGGAAATCGTGCACGAGCACGTTTTTGAAGCTGGCCACGTCCGTAAGCACCGCTGGTATTTAGAGTTGCAGTGGCGGTAAATTATGCTCTACGCTCCCTTTTTGGAGACTAACGCAGCCCTTCTGTGAACTCTAAATACCAGCGGTATTTAAAAGGTGCGACGGAAAAAAAGCACGCGTAGCTAACGCAACCCTTTGGCCGCAGAACTCTAAATCTAGCCGTTAGATAGTAAAATTATTATAAAACTTACTTTTTTCTCCTGTCTGTTTTACCAATTGTTCTGAGGCTTGACCACCTCCCACGCCTAGAGGAGGATGGGCTCACTGTGAGTGACAAATTTTATCTTCCAATCCAAGATTAGCCTATTTGCATTTGTTTCCCCCATTGTGTGTGCATGTGAGTGTGCACGTGACCCCTTGCACGTGCACGTGACCCACCTTGCACGTGCACGTGACTCCCCCTCAGACGTGCACCATTGTCTTTATAAATTACAAGCAGGCACAGCATGAAAGGAAGCAGCTGAACAGCATTTAGAGCAGGAGCTGTTCCCTTTCATGTCAGTTGGATTGGTGCCACATTATAGTGCTTCTCTGTCTAATGTATTTTAGTGCACTCACATAATTGCAGCATAAATATTTATTTTGCTCCCCTTGCATGAACATTTTCACTATTAAAAAATAATTTATTTTTTTTTTTAAATTAAAATGGTCCCATTTTATAGTAAGTCTGTGTAATTTTGCATTTACAATTACTTATTTTATAATTATCATCCCTATTTTAAAATTATAGGCTACCCATGCTACATATCTATTTCTAAATGTATATTTTATATTCTCTTCCATTGATCCTCTGCAGGCAATAATGGAATTTATATTTTTTATACCTTACAAAGCACCCTACTTGCTTTTATAATTAGCAATTTATTTTTACTTTATAGGCTAACCCTGCTACTTCTCTTTTTAACATTTATTTTTCATAAAGTCTTTCACTGATACTCTGCAGGCAATTTGGATCTTGAAATACGAGAAATTTTACTTATCGTACCTTAAAAAACACTCTAGTCTCTTTTTAAGGCTAACCCTGCTACATACATTTTAACTTTTCTTTTGTATATTACCATCCTTTGTTACCCAGCATGTCATTTTGCACCATTAGAAAGATGTTACAAAGCACCCTACTTGCTTTTAAAATTTATAATGTTAATTTTTTTTTTGCAAGGCTAACCACGTTGCAAAGCCTTACATGCAAAGGGGATAAATAAGAAACGCAAAATCTCTGCATGCAATTGCAGTCTTCTAATTGTAAACATACAGCTATGCAACAGGGTTAGCATAAAAGAATAGATCGAAAATACAAAAAGCTACAAAATGTATTTATCATTTATGCCTTTTATTGGCTAACCCTGCTACATACATTTGTACTTTTCTTTTGTATATTACAATCCTTTGTTACCCAGCATGTCATTTTGCACCATTAGAAAGATGATGTTAGAAAGCACCCTACTTGCTTTTATAATTTATAATGTTCATATTTTTTATTGTGTCAAGGCTAACCATGTTGCATATCTGTATGTTAACAAATAATTAGAACTCAATTTCATGGAGATATTTTCCATTTGTTATTTCCACCTTTGCATGTAAGGTATTTTTATCTGTGCAAAATCATTTACAAGCACCCTACTGCCTTTTCAAAGCTAAACCTTCCCCAGGCAAAGCCTTACATGCAAAGGGGGTAAATAATAAACGTATGTCCTGTGAATGAGTTACAAGAGAGCGACATATATGTTGGTTATCACAAAGTAGAGTGTTATGGTTTTGCTGAGGACGTGTGTACTTTAGAAATAGAATGTTTGTAATTTATTCAATAAACTATATTTCTACTACAATTTATGTTTCAATGTTTTTATTTTTTTCACTTTTTCTATTTACTTGTATATTGGAGATTTATGTGCAACTGATCGATGTAGGAGCATCCATTTTTATAATATATATATATATATATATATATATATATATATATATATATATATATATATATATATATATATATATATATATATATATATATATATATACACATAAACGTGTGTGTGTATATATATATAATATGTAGCCGGTGGCCTAGCACTCCTTCCACACCTGTGTTGTCTGTGCCCTGGTGCTATCCTCAATTAAATATGTAGAGAAGCTATGTAGATGGAGGGCACTCACAGGACTTTATACAATTTGTATTCTTTATTCATACTATCAATTTCACATTTTAAAGAATGTCGACGTTTCGGCCTATCCAGAGGCCTTCTTCAAGACAATTCATAATCTAAAAAGCATAAACATAAAAGTATAGTCACAATCACAAAAAAACAAAACCTAAAACATAATTGTACACCAGTGACAGCCCTCCACCAGAGAGAGATTGTTACCTACCACCACCAGAACATAAGAATATAGACAGAGCCCAATATGAGGACTCACATAATTAAAAGCCAGGGCAAAAGAAAAAGAATAGATCAAAATAGTGAAATTTAGCAAAAGCAAAAACCAAAAGAGAATAAAAAGAAAGAGACATAATGGCCTAGATACCAAATGAGCCTAGCTCGAATACTCAGGTGATTTCATCATCAATGCTACCATCTGTAAGCTAAACATAGTGAACCAGAATATCTTAAAACATATATAAAAAAGAGCCGGAAACAAGAGGCCAACCGGAACCGCTATGAAACCCTCTAGCAAATAACCTAGGTAGTGTGTGCAACCATGCAGCAGTACCAGCCAGTCCTGTATTCTATCATTAACGGTGACGAAGATATAGTATCGATGTCCCCAGTGGCCTAAACGTAGTATATGTGCATATCACTAAAAAGCAGAAACGATGAGCAAACAAGGAGGTCAGGGGCCCAATATAAGTATATGTCAGAAGGGAACCGTATCCTAAACAATAGGCGCTTGAAACATAGCCACAGACGAATTACTTTTACAGCCTCCCACATGAAACGAAAAAAAAAACAATTTACACAACAATCCTGGTGAGGTAACTGTGAACAATATAAATTCCACTTTCTGAACAATGCGTATCTTCAGACAGGTCTCATAGCTTAGATTAATCCCCAAAATGACTAATACATGCCGTACAAGTTTTGCGACACATAATAAGGAGCCGCAGTGTTATCCATAACCTTTCTCACCTTCAATAGTGCGTACCGCACTGTTAGACAAACTCCCAACAATGAAAACGGAGATGCTTAGACCACAGCACCTAGGCGTTAAAGTACAGAAACTCCCACAAGCAAGGGCCAATCACAGTGGCGCAAGCATACACACCCCTAGACCACAGTGGAAAAACACGAACGGCAACATAACCACCTACACGGGAAAATAGTTAACATCAAATGAGGTATTGCAAGCATAAGAAGAAACACCACAACTGTCACTTAAACATGTCAGTGGGGATCATCCACCGTCTAGTGTAATCACAGATCAGTAAAACAGACGCGGTAATACACTCACCGCCCAGCACGGATACCTATATCGTTAATCGCATCATCATCAAAGCGCAAGTCTGCAAGTGGAACGCAGTAAAAACTGTGCACAATCGTCTTGCAGTATGAGAACTAGAAAGATTGTTTAGGTCAACCCTGGGCATTACAGCTTTACCAACAGGGCATTATAATGTTACTTAAAGAAAACATGAAAGTTATGTAAATCAGGTCCCAACACCATTGAGTAAAATAATGATGAGGTCAGGCATTTAGCATATTGTATACCTAACAATAAAAAAAATTTGTATCCAACCAGGATCGTCCTACACCTTAATACAATGCTTCCCGTAACAATATATCAAACCATAAGATGTGATTAAACCACCTGCTCCAGTTTATACCTAAATCCTAGCATTCCCAAAGATCAGATCCCAGCCCCATCATAGCTTAGGGGGCCGCTGTAACACAACCTTACTAGTGGTATATATCCAATAACACAACATGTGTGTACCATACGAGAGGGCACACCATCAACCAGATAAACCATAGGACACTGAATCACCGCAGTGGTGGCACCACCTAGTTAATAGTCTAACAATTACTACCATGAAGGTCTCAAAGATGTCCAACCCAGTCAGGTCCACATGACATATTGTAATTAGTGGCCCATCAGTAATGTTGATCCCCACAAGGGACCAAGTAGAGAGTAAAGTGTGAAGTATAAAAGTGGGGAAGAAGAGTATAGGGAGGGAACCCCAAAACTGGCGTGCCTATAACATGATACTAGATGGAAAAATAATGTAAGAGGAACAAATCAACATGTGAAATATCAGAAAAACAGGGCATAGTCTATGCTTGCATTTAGTCCATTTGGAGCCAGAGTGTTCAATCTGTGGATCCACTTCGCCTCATTCCTGAGGAGCTCCGAGTCTCTATCCCCACCTCGCCTAAGAGGGGTGACTCTGTCAATTAGCATAGCCCTAAGAGCTGAAATAGGATGCCGTTGTTCCAAAAAATGCCTGGCTACCGGCTGATCCGAATGGCCATCCTTAAGGGCTGCTCTAATGGCACTCTTGTGGTTTGCCAACCTCTCACGGAAGGGGGTAATGGTCTTACCAACGTAATAGAGGCCACACGGACAAGATAAAAGATAAACCACATAGTCTGAGGTGCATGTTAGCTGGTGCTTTATCCAATAATTCTTGTTGGTTGCTGGATGATGACATTTTTCCCCTGTTATAAGAGAGCTGCATGTCACGCAGCTCCCACATTTGTAGCATCCATTCTTGACAGAGTGTAGCCAAGCCTTTTCCTTCTTCTATGGATCAGTCTTCGTTAATAATGATTTCAGACTTCGACCACTCTTGTGTACTACTCGAGGGGAAGGTTTGTCTTTAAACAGGAGGGTTTTGTCACCACTTATCAAAGGCCAGTTTCTTTGAACAACTTTTCGCAGTGTACTGGTTGCAGGAGTGTAGCTAGTCACCAGGTTCATGGGTGCTTCTGCGCTACTGGTCAGGGCCCGTGCAGACTTTCTACTCATGAGAGACATACGTTCACACTGTTTCACTTCATCAAGGGTCTTTTGTAGCATAACTGGGTTGTATCGTCTGTTGAGAAATTTCAACTTCATCTCCTCTAATTGGGACAGCATCTTGTCTTTATCCGAGTTATTGCGCATGACCCGCAACAGTTGGGACTTTATGATGCCTCTTTTCAGCTGTAGCGGGTGGTAGCTGTCAAACTGCAGTAAAGTGTTCCTGTCAGTGGGTTTAGAGTATAGTGTGGTCTTCAACTGGCACTCTCCAGCCATCTCAGATTTGTAGATGCACAGATCCAGGAAATGTACCGAATCCATGCTTATCTCACTCTTAAATTTAATAGGAGTCAATGAGGTATTAAGAATATGAATCCATTCCTCCAGCTCTTTGGAGGACCCACCCCAAATCACCAGCAGATCGTCTATATACCTGCGATAAAGCAGGACATTAGGGCTATTAAGGCTGGACACATACTTATCCTCAAACCACGCCATAAATAGATTTGCATAGGATGATCCCCACTGACATGTTTAAGTGACAGTTTATTTGTGGTGTTTCTTCTTATGTTTGCGATACCTCATTTGATGTTAACTATTTTCCTGTGTAGGTGGTTATGTTGCCGTTTATGTTTTTCCACTGTGGTCAGGTGTTGGAGGTTTTTTTTTATAATTAGGGGTGTGTATGCTTGCGCCACTGTGATTGGCCCTTGCTTGTGGGAGTTTCTGTACTTTAACGCCTAGGTGCTGTGGTCTAAGCATCTCTGTTTTCATTGTTGGGAGTTCGTCTAACAGTGCGGTACGCACTATTGAAGGTGAGAAAGGTTATGGATAACACTGTGGCTCCTTATAATGTGGCGTGAAACTTGTACGGCATGTATTAGTTATTTTGGGGATTAATCTAAGCTATGAGACCTGTCTGTAGATACGCATTGTTCAGAAAGTGGAATTTATATTGTTCACAGTTACCTCACCAGGATTGTTGTATAATTTTTTTTTTTTTCGTTTCATGTGGGAGGCTGTAAAAGTAATTAGTCTGTGGCTATGTTTCAAGCGCCTATTGTTTAGGATACGGTTCCCTTCTATATTGGGCCCCTGACCTCCTTGTTTGCTCATCGTTTCTGCTTTTTAGTGATATGCACATATACTACGTTTAGGCCACTGGGGACATCGATACTATATCTTGGTCACTGTTAATGATAGAATACAGGACTGGCTGGTACTGCTGCATGGTTGCACACACTACCTAGGTTATCTGCTAGAGGGTTTCATAGCTGTTCCGGTTGGCCTCTTGTTTCCGGCTCTTTTTTATATATGTTTTAAGATATTCTGGTTCACTATGTTTAGCTTACAGATGGTAGCATTGATGATGAAATCACCTGAGTATTCGAGCTAGGCTCATTTGGTGTCTAGGCCATTAGGTCTCTTTCTTTTTATTCTCTTTTGGTTTTTGCTTTAGCTAAATTTGACCATTTTGATCTATTCTTTTTCTTTTGCCCTGGCTTTTAATTATGTGAGTCCTCATATTGGGCTCTGTCTATATTCTTATGTTCTGGTGGTGGTAGGTAACAATCTCTCTCTGGTGGAGGGCTGTCACTGGTGTACAATTATGTTTTAGCTTTTGTTTTTTGTGATTGTAACTATACTTTTATGTTTATGCTTTTTAGATTATGAATTGTCTTGAAGAAGGCCTCTGGATAGGCCGAAACGTCGACATTCTTTAAAATGTGAAATTGATAGTATGAATAAACAATACAAATTGTATAAAGTCCTGTGAGTGCCTTCCATCTACATAGCTTCTCTCTCTCTCTCTCTCTCTCTCTCTCTCTCTCTCTCTCTCTCTCTCTCTCTCTCTCTCTCTCTCTCTATATATATATATATATATATATATATATATATATATATATCAGACCAAAATGTGTAATTTGTTTAAATATTAAGTATGCACAAATCTTTACATTACACTATAATACATTAGGGAATCTAAACAAATTTGTGTATATTTTATAACCATCCATAAAGAGCCATCCATTATATCCATAATAACCATCCATTATAGCCCCAAAATACGTGCCAAGAACATACCTGCCACATTGACAAGCAAGCAAGCAGGCAGGCAGGCAGGCACTGTGTCCTCTATTGACACGCAGTAAGGCAGTAGGCACTGTGTCCTCTCTCGACACGCAGGCGCTCTTCTGCTTCGGTGGACAGTGCACATCCTTTTATGTGCACTGCTCCACCAAAGAAGCGCGATGCCGATGTGCCGGTGACGTCATGAGTGACATCACCACTACCGGTTGCGGCTGCGCAGTGAATGAAAAATGCATATACGTATATGCATTTTTCATTGGGAGATCGCCCCCACATGACTTAGGAGGACAGGGAAAACTGTAAAAAATTAAAAACTTTAGTTTTAGGATATTAGATAATTACAATGGCTAAGGTAAAGTTAGGAATAATTAATCTTTAATAAGGAATACATTTATAATTGAAACCTGCAGTTTTGACTGGTCCTTTAATGATTTAGTGTCGGCAATGTCAGGGAACTGCGGTTTAGATAGAACAATGAAAAATTCTGAATATGAATAACGGATCCAAAAATCGGAAACTAATTTATTCATTTTCGGAATTTTCGGGATTTTTTTCGGGATGTGCCGATTCGGAAATTCTAATGCATTTGAATCTCTGAATTGGCCAAGATTCAGCCGAAAATTAAATTTGGCTGAAACAAAACGCACATGTCTACTTTCAGAGCCGTATTTATTCTTGTGAAAGATGACCACACTAAGATCTGGATTTGCACAGATCTTCGTGTGGTGAACTTAACAAGAATAAATCTCGCTCTGAAAGTAACAGAACGGCATGAGTGTCTGTCTTCTTCCGTATTTGGATCCTCAACATATTCCATCTGATTTGGTGGAGTCTATGTGCAGCTGGGTGTTTCAGGTTTGAACACAACTATTATTTCTCTATATTTTGTGCATATAGCTTCATAGTAACATATTAGTCATATGACTAATAAAGATATTTAGTGTTTTTAGATTTTTTATAATTGTGTGTTTTTTGTAATAAATGTTGGATATTTATGTGTAGTACTTTATTTATTTTTTTTCTTTTGTTTTTTTTAATAACATATTTTTGGTAAATTTAAAGAGTGCTGTGTTTCCTTTCTGTAGGTGTACTATAGGTTTTTTTTTTCTCAATTTCTAACTTGTATTACTTTTGAAACAAGGTGAACAAGGTTGACAGCCATTCTGTCTGGCTGTGTTTGAGACTTGGTAGGCAGCATCCTCTGTCCCCAATTAAAATTGAAAAAATGTATTGTGCTACCCGCACAATGCAAACAGTTGTGCAATGGTTTGGCATGGAAAAAACACACATCTGAAGTGGTTCTTAACTAGTTGCAATTCCAGTCTTGCATGCTTTGGCAACACAAGGGCACCTAAGAAAATTGTTAAATAGAGTCTTAAGTATAAAATAAATAATACTCAATGTAGTGAACACTGTTAAGCAAGCTACAGAGAGTTCAAGAAATATTGTTTTTTCCTCATGATTTTTACAAGGGCCCTTACTTAAGAGTAGCAGCTCATTAGAAAAAAAAAAATCACAAATCTGGAATTAGGAACTGTTGCAGAGTAAGACTTTGGACCATAGTAAGTTTAAGACTGTATGTTTGAAATGAGGCAAAACTGGCCACAAATTACAGAGTTAAATGAAATAAGACACAGAGTCAAGCAGTCAATCCATTAGAAAAGAGGGTCACATAATTGATGATTACTCCTCTTCTGTAGGGTAACAGGCTGAAAGGCAGTTGTGTAAGCTGTGATCTGTCAATCAGCTTACCAGTTCTGCCTACTATATAGCACCAGTCTATTTAGGAGCACCAGATAGTTAAAACAATCAACCAGTTTGGTGAAATTTTTTATATTTTATCATATTGTACATGTAGAACGCAATGGGTAGTATATATTTTAGATTGCAAGCTGTGCCATCATCAGTATGTAGGACAGACTTCTCACGAATTAAGTGATAGAGTCCAGGAACACTTAAGAGCTGTGGCAAATTTCAACAAAGATTACGCAGTAGCAAAACATTTCAATTATATCCATATTTCACATGACCCATACCTTTCAACCAACATTATAGAGGTGGTAAAAAAAACAAGAAAGAGGAGGTGACATAAAAATCTAACAAAAAGTGAACACTTGTAGATATTCAAGTTAGGCACAAGATTCCCTCAAGGAATGAATTTAGAATGGGATATTTCATAATATACAGGGTAGTTTCATCATCACTGATTTTGTTATAAGAATATTGATTTATATCTGAAAACAAAATCAAATCACATAATATACAACACAGTACAGCTAGTTAAATGTGCGTGGTTCTCCATCACGTCCTATACAGATTACATAAAAGTAAAATAGTTTGTTCAGTAAGTATGGGATGAGTGGAAGTAACACAATATTATATATAGTTTTAACATTTCAATGTTTTAAATGTGTTGTAATCCCTATCTCCTTTTCTTCCACCTTAAATAATTGATGGAGGAGTTTTGTGCCCATGTTGTGATAGGTTGTTGCATATATTTAAGGGCATTGTTTGTTACCTACACTTAACTATGATTAAGTGCTAAGTGCAGCTCAACATGCATCAGTTGGTTCTCCCATGTGCTTCTGCATTCTTGCATTTTTAAAGAGCATCAATAAATATTGTTTTTAGCCCTTTACCCCTGGAGTGCTCGGATTTTTGTTTCCTGATTTGGCTACTTTTGGCGGATTGATCCAGCACGCTGTCATATGTACATTACAGAGTAATTGAATTTTACTTAGCTTGCTTCTGATTTCAATATTGTTTTTCACATTTCTTTTGTTGTATGTAGGTCCATGGCCCTTACTCAGGTATAGGTTTATTATTACAATACAGTTGTGGGGTTTACTGTTCTACAGTCAGCCAGTAGTGTGCTTTCCAAGTCAGTCAGTAGTGTGCTTTCCAAAATGCAGATCTGGTCATATTTATCTGCATAATGTCCTGCTTTTCCAGTCTAATCACTATTTCAGCTACTGGCCTGTATTCTTCATTTTGTCAAACTGCACTTCAAATCACTGCTACTAACTTCCTATTTCACCAAGCTGCAGATCCTGTCACAACAATCTACCTATGTTCCTCCTTCACTAAGTTCCAATAACAGCTTCCAAGCTGTATTCCTGCTTTTTCAAGTTGCAGATCTGGTCACAGCAATCTATCTCTCTTCCCGCTTTGCCAAGCTTTAGCTATTAACCTGTATCCTACTTCACTTTCCAGCCTCTGCACCTACATCAGTCTACTAATTCAGAATATTAAACATATGCTTTTCCTGCTATGACTTACAACTATATTATTCTTGCCTTGCCATGGTCACAGACCTAGTCTGTATTGCTTCTGCCACTGTGATCTACATCCTGACCAGCCTTCAAATACGACACAAGAATACATGTGTGAGTAAACATAAGTATGTAGCCATAGGATGTATTTACCAGCTACCTATGTGCATATTTTTTTGTAATTAAATAAACCCTGAAATAATTCTAACAATTGAAATTCCAGTTGCATACTTTATAACATTGCTCAAGCATTTTTATTCAAAACACGTTTACTTTCATTTTTATGAATGACATTATTTGCTCTGAATGAATTTAGCGTATTTTGAAATAAAAAAATAATAATAATAAAATAAAACTGCAGTGCTTAGAATGTGGGCACCAATTGCAATACATAGCAGGAGACAGAAATAATGAGAAGCATAAATGAATAATTAATTATATGGGCACTTTGCTTTCCCATGAATAATGTACAGTTTTATAATGCAGTCACAAACATTCCAATGTAATACAAAGCTGTGATTTCTCAAACTATATAAATAGATGCATGAATATTTTAAGATAAAACCACAGATTTAATGATGCTGCAATATTTCAGCTAGTGGCAAATGATAGCTTCATGTACTTTTTTTTATAAGCTATACAAAATAATTTAACATTATATTTAAGGGTTAGTAAATTAAACTCATATGGACAAATATATTTTACACTGTGTTTTTATTAAATTCCAGTGGGACAAAATAACCTTCTACAATAATATTTTGTTCTAAAAAAATGTATTGAAAAATCCTTAATTTGGCATGCTGGAGAAAGACACGAGAAAGCAAAAGCCAACCAGAAGATTTACAGACTAGCATCCCCTAAAGCATTCTTTTACCTCTCATTTTCAGGTTAGGTTGATAGATAGAATGTTTCCTGTTTTCTTGAATGGAACCTGATGACTGAACAGTAGTAACATATTTTTATCTGCCTTATGCTTTATTATTAGCACAATTTGGTGCTTTAATTACTGAAAATTCAATTTGAGACACAGCAGCATGCACTATGGTTGACAACTTTTTGAAGAAGAAAATAAGGAAACTAAAATTGATAAATTCAGTACTTATTGAAAAAAACAACTTTATTCTTCAACTTGATAAAGTTTGGTACAACAAAATTCTTCATACAAACCATCCGATTTATCATCGGTCTGTCCGACATGATCCACTCAGTGAATTATGTCCGACAGACATCGATGAATGCCGACAGCATACGCTGTCTGCATTTATCATTGCACAAGCAGTTCTTGTGAACTGCTTGTGCAATGCTGCCCCCTGCAGATTCGAGGCCTATTGGCCGCTAGCAGGGGGTGTCAATCAGCCCAATCCCATAGGATCGGGCGGATTGCTGTCCGAAGCCTCAGAGCAGGTGGACCAGTTAAGGAGCAGTAGCATTTAGACCGCTGCTTCTTAACTGCTGAAGCAGCTCATTCGCAAACAGGAGCATCAGGGGCCTTTCAGCCCATGATAATTTAACCCCATAGACTAGTTTAATAAATTCAACAACTTTAAAAAAATCAGCAAATTCAAGTTCTCATTTAAGGCACAGTAGGAATAAAGACATAGAAATGTCAGATACATTAAAATTATTAACTAAATAAGAATACAATACTACAATATTAAATTGAAAATTAAAAAATAAACGTGCATGATACAGATAGAGTATGTAATTTTAAGACACTTTTAAATTCACTTATATTTCCAAATATGCTTTGTTCTCTTGGTATCCCATTTTGAAAAAGAATATGCACATATTTTAGTGGGAACTAGCTGCTGATTGGTGCTTGCACACATTTGTCTCTTGTAATAGGCTAATTAGATTTTTTCAGCTAGCTGCTAGTAATGCAATGATATTCCTTCAGCAATGAATAACAAGAGAATGAAGCAAATTTGATTATAGAAGTAAACTGGAAAGTTGTTTGAAATTGTATAGTGCACACTATTCGCAGATCGATAAACAAACATACGGCTAGATTACGAGTTTTGCGGTAAGAGGGGTGCGTTGCTAACTTGAACTTTATTCTCACCACTCACTTACATACAACGCTGGTATTACAGGTTTACAGAAACCCGGCGTTAAAAGGCAACAAGTGAGCGTAGAGCAAAATTGAGCTCCATACCGCACTCCAATACCAGCGCTGCTTAAGTCAGCGGTGAGCTGGTTATACGTGCTCGTGCACGATTTCCCCATAGACATCAATGGGGAGAGCCGGCTGAGAAAAAGTCTAACACCTGCAAAAAAGCAGCGTTTAGCTCAGTAACGCATCCCCATTGATTCCTATGGGGAAACACATTTTATGTTTACACCTAACACCCTAACATGAACCCCGAGTCTAAACACCCCTAACCTTACACTTATTAACCCCTAATCTGCCGCCCCTGACATCACCGACACCTACATTATATTTATTAACCCCTAAACTGCCGCTCTGGACATCGCCACCACTATAATAAACATATTAACCCCTAAACCGCCACACTCCAGCCTCGCAAACACTAGTTAAATATTATTAACCCCTAATCTGATGCCCCTAAGATCACCGCCACCTACCTACATTTATTAACCCCTAATCTGCCACTCCGGACATTGCTGCCACCTACATTATACTTATTAACCCCTAATTTGCTGCCCCCAACATCGCCGACACCTACATTATATTTATTAAACCCTAATCTCCCTCCCCCAATGTCGCCGCAACCTACCTATATTTATTAACCCCTAATCTGCCGTCCCCAACGTCGCCGCACTATTCTAAATTTATTAACCCCTAAACCTAAGTCTAACCCTAACACCCCCTAACTTAAATACAATTTAAATAAATCTAAATAAAATTCCTATCATTACCTAACTTTTTCCTATTTAAAACTAAATACTTACCTATCAAATAAACCCTAAGCTAGCTACAATATAACTAATAGTTACGTTGTATCTAGCTTAGGGTTTATTTTTATTTTACAGGCAAGTTTGTATTTATTTTAACTAGGTAGAATAGTTACTAAATAGTTATTAACTATTTACTAACTACCTAGCTAAAATAAATACAAATTTACCTGTAAAATAAAACCTAACCTAAGTTACACTAACACCTAACACTACACTACAATTAAATAAATTCCTAAATTAAATACAATTAAATACATTAAATACAATTAGCTAAATTACAAAAAACAAACACTAAATTACAGAAAATAAAAAACAATTTACAAGATCTTTAAACTAATTACATCTAATCTAATAGCCCTATCAAAATAAAAAAAGCCCCCCAAAATAAAACAAAAAACCCTAGCCTAAACTAAACTATCAATAGCCCCTAAAAGGGCCTTTTTCTGGCATTACCCCAAAGAAATCGGCTATTTTACCTGAAAAAAAATACAAACAACCCCCCCAACTGTAAAACCCACCACCCACACAACCAACCCCCCAAATAAAACCCTAACTTCAATCCTATTGGCTGATCCAATCAGCCAATAGTATTGAGCTTGCATTCTATTGGCTGATTGGATCAGCCGATAGGATTGAAGTTCAATCCTATTGGCTGATTGCATCAGCCAATAGGATTTTTTCAACCTTAATTCCAATTGGCTGATAGAATTCTATCAGCCGATCGGAATCTAAGGGATGCCATCTTGGATGATGTCACTTAAAGGAACCTTCATTCGTCGGGTAGTGGTCGGCAGAAGAGGATGCTCCACGCTGAATGTCTTGAAGATGGACCCGCTCTACACCAGATGGATGAAGATAGAAGATGCCGCCTGGATGAAGACTTCTCCCGGCTTCGTTGAGGACTTCTTGCCGCTATGATGAGGACTTCTCCCGGCTTCGTTAAGGATGGATGTCGGATCTTCAAAACTGTAAGTGGATCTTCAGGGGTTAGTGTTAGGCTTTTTTAAGGGTTTATTGGGTGGGTTTTATTTTTAGGTTAGGGCTTTGGGCCGCAATAGAGCTAAATGCCCTTTTAAGGGCAATGCCAATCCAAATGCCCTTTTCAGGGCAATGAGGAGCTTAGGTTTTTTTAATTAGGGTTTTATTTGGGGGGGTTAGTTGTAGGTGGTGGGTTTTACTGTTGTGGGGTTGTTTGTAATTTTTTTCAGGTAAAATAGCTGATTTCTTTGGGGCAATGCCCCGCAAAAGGCCCTTTTATGGGCTATTGGTAGTTTAGTTTAGGTTTTATTTTGGGGGGGCTTTTTTATTTTGATAGGGCTATTAGATTAGGTGTAATTAGTTTAAAGATCTTGTAAATTGTTTTTTATTTTCTGTAATTTAGTGTTTGTTTTTTTTGTAAGTTAGCTAATTGTATTTAATTTATTTAATTGTATTTAATTTAGGTAATTTATTTAATTGTAGTGTAGTGTTAGGTGTTAGTGTAACTTAGGTTAGGTTTTATTTTACAGGTAAATTTGTATTTATTTTAGCTAGGTAGTTAGTAATAGTTTATAACTATTTAGTAACTATTCTACCTAGTTAAAATAAATACAAACTTGCCCGTAAAATAAAAATTAACCCTAAGCTAGATACAATTTAACTATTAGTTATATTGTAGTTAGCTTAGGGTTTATTTTACAGGTAAGTATTTAGTTTTAAATAGGAATTATTTAGTTATTAATTGTAGGTTTGATTTAGATTTATTTAAATTATATTTAAGTTAGGGGGTGTTAGGGTTAGGGTTAAACTTTTAGGGGTTAATAAATATAGTATAGTGGTGGCGACGTTGGGGGCGGCAGATTAGGGGTTAATAAATGTAGATAGGTGGTGACGATGTTAGTGACAGCAGATTAGGGGTTAATAATATTTAACTAATGTTTGTGAGGTGGGAGTGTGGCGGTTTAGGGGTTAATATGTTTATTATAGTGGCGGCGATGCCCGGAGCGGCAGATTAGGGGTTTATAATTTTATTTTAGTGTTTGCGATGCGGGAGGGCCTCGGTTTAGGGGTTAATAGGTAGTTTATGGGTGTTAGTGTACTTTTTAGCACTTTAGTTATGAGTTTAATGCTACAGCTTTGTATTGTAAAATTCATAACTACTGACTTTAAAATGCGTTATGAATCTTGATGAGATAGGCTGTACCACTCACTTTTTGGCCTCCCAGGACAAGCTCGTAATACTGGCGCTATGGAAGTCCCATTGAAAAAAGACTATACGCAATTTGCGTAAGTTGATTCACGGTAAAGCCAAAAAAAGTGTGCAGTGCCCCTAAATCTTCAAGACTCGTAATACCAGCGGTAGTAAAAAAAACAGCGTTATGAGGCTTAATGCTGCTTTTTTACTAATAACACAAGACTAGTAAACTAGCCAATTGTTTATTAAAATAATTATTAGAAATAATAAGCAATATTTGAATAAAACAAAACAATAAACATACTTCATTACAATTAATTACTGATTATTAGGGTACCAATCACTAAATTATTTTATCTACAGTAGCTTGTGTGTATAATAGAAAAAGAGAAATGTTTGTTATTAAAATTCTCAGCATAATATAGCTGACAAGAATCAGGTAAGCTTATAAACATGGCAAACCATAAGAAAATTATATTATTACCAGATTTCTGATTCACCCAGTGTTATTTTCGACAGATAAGACCTGTTAGATATAACCTAGGTTATGATATTAATTATACTCTATTTCAGTGTTAACCTCAAAAATGTATTATATATTTATGTAACAATATTTCCAAAGTTCTGATAAGTTAATCCTTATTAAAAACACAATGATTATATTTATGTAGAAAATAGATTATGAATCAATTATATATCTCTATGCTGTTACAATTTTCTATACCAAGCAAGCATAATATATACATCTCTAAAATTTAACCTTAGCTCCAAATGAATCGCCTATTAAGATATCACAAATGAGAATACCAGAACAATCTATAATTAGCCAACAACTCTAATTTACTGCCACTATATGAGCCTATAAGTTACAATGCTGAACCTATAACAATCAGATAAATTATATATTATTAACACAATAACCAATTTATATGCAATTTCTAAGAGATTTCACAATGCGTAAGACTGACTTATAAATTTAAAATACAACAAACCCTTTTCAATCACCAGCTTCAATTAAACTACAGCAACAATGAATACCTTTGCTTTAAAATATTAAATTACAAAAATCACCATACATTACCAAATACCCATATGAGAGTTGGGCTTTTTCCAATATTCTGTCGGTCATACATGAAGGAATATTCCACTATTTGCCAGGGCACAGGCCTCAAAGTTTAACTTTCTTATCCTAAGAAAGGGTCCCAACAAAATGGCAGAGAAAATACTAGCCCAAAGTCTGTGTATTTCTCTATTAGTAAAATCTCCCTGTTTCTTAGTGTGTAGCAGCTTTTATCAATGATAAGCCACTCCTTCACTTCTAATCATTCCAGCAGAAGTTGTTTACGCCCTTAATTGAAACTTGTCTCTCATTGGCCCTTCGGAGCTTGTCCCTCATTGGCCCTTGGGAATGCATACTCTTAACAGTCAACCCTTTTGGTTGTAATACCAGTTTTAGTCCATCGGGGACAGCAGACATAGCAAAACAGTTTCATTATCAAATACTGCTGCAGTTTAATATATATATTAAAGTGTTCATTAAATACACTTATGTTACCTTGCTCAATAAACTTATCTGGTCAACATATGTGTGATTATTTAATACTATTAAATATGCATAATTAAAAAACAAACATGGCATCTTTATCAGTTCTATAGTAAAACATGTTCATTTTAGTCTCATTTAATTTCAATATAAATATAACCCATATTTAGTACATGCATGAAAACACGAATGTGATATAATTTATTGGACAACTCATTGAATATGTATTCCTTCATGTCTGAAAAACAAAGGAGATGTTATTTATTTTAAATATACAGTCATATGTTCATTTAATATATTATATAAACCTGGGACGTATTTCTTAATAATTTTTGAGTGCAATGACATGTTTATGACAAATATTTATAGGACTGCTTATTTAGCACACATTAATTTCTTATTTGGAACTGTATTCCTGATACAAAGAAAAATAAATGTATTTTTATTCTGAAACAGTTTGCTAAACATTTTAAATTCACCAATATAGCTACCCACTCAATACAGCAGATACTTATCTAATAGGTTACTGTTAGGTATTTCTCTCAGGGCTATTTATTTATAAATATTTTATTATTTATACAATCTAAATATTTGAAACTTTGTCTAACAATATATTTAAGATTTAAATTATTATATGCATTCAGCTTCCACAGGGTTAAAGATGTTTCTCTTCTAGACAGTATATTGTATAATTTGTATATCATACAAGTGCTAATTACTTACTTTCCTGAGGTTCTGTTAGCTTCAAATACTGATCACTGCAGACTGTCCCTGACATTGCAGGGGGTCGTTATCTAGGTATGGAACTTGTAGGCAGGAAACTCTATATATGGGCGTTCAGATCTGAGGGTGCCATGTGATTAAATCCCCGAAAAAATACCTATCTTTTTATCTACACAAAGGTATGTTCCTTTGTTCTCTGATGTTCTGTAATCAGGAAAAGGGGGTTGTGTTATACAGTTTTTAGGCCATTTGATGGAGAGAACTGTAATCTTACAGTAATAAAACTGATACCAATAGCTTCCTATATGAATTAATTAATCAACATGATATTTTATTTATTTATTTATTTTATTATCAGGTATTTGTAGAGTGCCAACAGGTTCCGCAGCGCTATAGCTTCTGTGCATATAGCTTCCAATGATATCTCACCTTTTACATGACAGACCAGGTTAACATGAATTACCTAGCAAAAAACATGTGTGACTATAATGGGCAAACCAGAATTGATTAACTCACCTGATCCAATAAGAAAACTTTAAATATATATGCAGTATTTATATATATTATATATATATATATATATATATATATATATATATATATATATATATATATATATAGAGAGAGAGAGAGAGAGAGAGAGAGAGAGAGAGAGAGAGAGAGCATAAATCATTTTACAAAACTGTTTCATATAAGTTTGTTTCATACTTATCAATATTGTGGTATCTTTCACTGGGGTTCAATGTAAAAAGACCCTCCTAGGTTACCCCTGGACCCTCACTCACCATTATCCTGACTTGTCAGTTTGGTCAGCTTAGCCTCCCATCTCCTCTGGACAGGGTGTTGTCATCGTGCATGCTCAGTTTTGCCCCTATTGTCCTGTCTGCTTGTGTCCCCTTGTGCCCCCCTCTTGTGGGTGAGTGTGTATTTTATGGAAATCTCTTAACTCCACCCCCCTGATAAAGATTAGGTTCACATAAATGTTTGGCTAGCACTAATTACAGATTCATTAATATTTTTTGTTAATAAGCTAAGATTTAGCAGTCACAATATTTTTTCCTTCGGAAGATGACACTCGTCACTAAGCTATAATAGACAAATATGTATTTTGTAAATATGTTCTGAAAAACAAGTCGGTATCTCTAGTTTATCACTAACTGAGGTTGAACCCCACTAATGTTTATAGACTATGAGACTTACTGGAACCATGTATGAATAACATGGGAATATTTGTGGATATTTACTCCAATAATGTAATGATAGGACTCATGCAGCTATGTTGGGGACCTTGAATATCATAATAACTAAATCTGAATTATTTTGTTAAAGTACAAAAACTTCACTGTAAGCAATTATATACTGAAAAACAACACTAGGTAAGAGTTAATGATTAATATATATATATATATATATATATATATATATATATATATATATATATATATATATATATATATATATATATATGTGTGTGTATGTGTACATGAATATATAAGTAAATACACATGATCAATTTTATGCCTATATAATATTGCACAGACACCTGATTAATATGCCATATCAAAATGGGACATATTTCCTGACAATTGTCCTGACACCCCTAAAAAGTCAGCCCTCCACATCGCCAACACTAAATAAATCTATTAACCCCTAAACTGTCGGGCCCCCCACATCGCCAACACTAAATAAACCTATTAACCCCTAAACTGTCACCCCCCCCACATCGCAACTACTATAATAAATGTATTAACCCCTAAACCACCGGCCCCCCACATCAGAAACACTAAATAAACCTATTAACCCCTAATCTGCCGGCCACCCACATCGCAACTACTATAATAAACCTATTAAGCCATAAACCACCGCCCCCCCCCCCCACATCGCAACTACTAAACTAAGCCTATTAACCTCTTAACTGCCGGGGCCCCAAATCGGGACATACTAAATTAAACTATTAACCCCTAAACCTAACCCCCCCCTAACTTTAAATTAAAATTACAATATAACTATCTTAAAATAAATAAAAACTTACCTGTGAAATAAAAAAACTAAGCTTAAACTATAAATAAACCTTACACAACTATTTTTAAAAAATAAAATAAGCGAAAAATAAAAAAAACTAAGTTACAAAATTTAAAAATCATAACACATAAAAATTAAAAAAACCTAACATTACAAAAAAAAATAAAACACTAAAATTACGAAAAAATAAAAAATCTAACATTAAAAAAACCCCACTAAATTTACGGAAAAAAATAAATCTAAGATTACAAAAAATAATAAACAAAATTATCCAATATAATAAAAATTAAACCTAATCTAATACCCCTATAAAAACAAAAAAGCCACCCCAAAATAAAAACACCCCCTAATCTTACAATAAACTACCAATAGCCCTTAAAAGGACCTTTTGTAGGGCATTGCCCTGAAGAAATCAGCTCTTTTACCTAAAAAAAAATGACCAAGTACCCCTTAACAGTAAAACTACCCCACCTAACCAACCCCCCAAAACAAAAGACCTAACTCTAAAAAACCTAAGTAAAAAAATGAAAAAAGGGCAGCGCTAAAAAAGCAGAAAGATCTCCTTCAGCCAAACCCATGTGTATTTATAGAACTAATTAAGGGAGTATAAAGTGATCCAATCAAAGAAATAGGGAAAATAATGCTCTTTTAGCACATCAATTAATAAACACACATTACAATTTAACTTTTACTTGTAATTTCATAAAATGATAGCTTCAATAATGACATGCGAGTAAGCTATTTCATTTTTATTATATTGGATAATTTCGTTTATTCATTTTTGTAATCTTAGATTTTTTTTTCTGTAAATTTAGTGTTTTTTGTAATGTTAGTTGTTTTTATATTTCATAATTTTTGTGTTTGATTTTTTTTTTGTAATGTTATTTTTTTATTTTTTTGTAGTGTTAGGATTTTTTAATTTTGTAACTTAGTTTTCTTTCATGTAATTGGCAAGAGTCCATGAGCTAGTGACGTATGGGATATACAACCAGGAGGGGCAAAGTTTCCCAAACCTCAAAATGTCTATAAATACACCCCTCACCACAACCACAATTTAGTTTTACAAACTTTGCCTCCCTATGGAGGTGGTGAAGTAAGTTTGTGCTTGATTGTCTTCTGTGATATATGCTTCTCAGCATTTTGAAGCCTTTTTTCCCATTCCTGAAACTGCCATATAAGGAAATTGATATTTATTCTTTATATGTTCTTTTTTTTCTCTTACATTTGCAAGATGTCTCAATCTGATCCTGTCTCAGAAACAACTGTTGGAATCCTGCTGCCTGATAACAATTCTACCAAAGCTAAGTGTATCTGTTGTAAGTTAGCGGAGATTATATCTCCAGCTCTAGTATGTAACAATTGTCATGATAAACTTTTATATGCAGAGAATGTATCCATCTGTACTAGTACAATGTCTGTTGTTCCTTCAACATCTAATGTACATGATATCCCTGTGAATATAAAAGATTTTATTGCTGATGCAATTCAGAAGGCTTTTTCTGCTATTCCGCCTTCTGATAAACATAAAAGTTCTTTTAAAACTTCTCATAAAGTTGCTGAAATTTCAAATGACCAACAACATACTGAATTATTCTCCTCTGATGAGGATCTATCTGATTCAGAAGATCCTACCTCAGATATTGACACTGACAAATCTACTTATCTCTTTAAGATGGAGTATATATGTTCCTTGTTAAAAGAGGTGTTGATTACTTTGGATATTGAGGAATCTAGTCCTCTTGATACTAAAACTAGTAAACGTTTAAATTCTGTTTATAAACCTCCTGTGGTTACTCCAGAGGTTTCTCCAGTTCCTGATGCTATTTCTGATATAATTTTAAAGGAATGGGATAGGCCTGGTACTTCTTTTATTCCTTCTTCTAGGTTTAAAAAGTTGTATCTTTTTCCAGCAGCTAGATTGGAGTTTTGGGAAAAAATCCCCAAAGTTGATGGGGCTATCTCTACTCTTGCCAAACGTACTACTATTCCTATGGAAGATAATACCTCTTTTAAGGATCCTTTAGAAAGGAAACTTGAATCTTATCTAAGGAAAGCTTATTTATTTTCTTGCTATATTTTTTGGCCTGCTATGGCTGATGTTGCAGCTGCATCAACTTTTTGGTTGGAAAGCTTAGCACAACAGGAAAAAGATTCTGATTTGTCTAGCATTGTTCGCTTGCTTCAACATGCTAATCATTTTATCTGTGATGCTATTTTTGATATCATCAAAATTTATGTTAAATCTATGTCTTTATCTATTTTATTTTGGAAACCTTCTTTAAGTTGGAATAAATCCAAGCCATTTAAGAAATCAAAGCCGGGGGCGGAGCTATCTGCCGAACTGAGCGGCAGCATTTTGCAGAGGCTCCTGAAAGATTTGCGAAGTTTGGCCATATAAAACAGTTTAAAATAATTTGCTTTGCTGGTAAATCTGGGAGATTATTAAACTTAGTCACCCTATCACCCTAATTCATAATTTTTGTGCCGATCTGGGGAAGTGAGAAGTGCCGTAGTTGTGAGTTGAGCAACGCCATCCTGCTCCATACACCAGACCTGACCTATACCTGCTCCTGCATGGCGGATCAACCACCAGACCGCCAACTGACTGCTAACGAACAGCTTACAACCCCGGAGGGTCGGGGCTCCGCTCCGGAGCCATTGCTGCTGTCCCGAGCTCAACCAGAGATCAAACAACATAGGGCACGTCTGACTCAGTGCAGCCCTCTGACCGAGATACAGCTACAAGGTGGACGGATAGCGGAGACGGTCCTGGGACAGATTCCTTACCTCTACACACTATACAGGCAAATTTAGAGTCACCCGGGCTGGAGAGCTGTCTGAGACACACGGAGAGAAGGTTAGTGGCGCGAACAGCCGCCATCTTGGTTGCGGACTTACAACTTTCAAACACACAGCGGATCTGTCTGCGAGGACGGATCTACCTCGCACACCAAGCCTTGGTAAGTGAGAGAGTCAAGAGGGGTAGTAGGGGACACCGGAGGGCTCCTGGAGACTCATAAAATATCTGATATAGATAACGGCACAGCATTTTGGAGTGACATGCTGAATTATTACACCAAGATCTCACGTTGAACACATAGACAGGTTACGTTTTGAGCCCCAGTAACTACAGCCACTATAAATAACGGACACTTCAGTGGATACTGTGACAAAGCTGCAGACAGGGAGACCTGCCATACTAGATATTGAGCCTAAACCAGAGTTTGCACAACAGCTGGATACCCCTTTGCAAATTTTAATGCACAACTACAGGGCCTTGTAATAGAGACTTTGTAACCCTTTAGAAACACACAGCTAGGAAAGAAGTATAGAACAGAACCGGGAATTTTTAAGGTTGCCACCCCCCTCAACCATCACTATTCTGCAGTGACTCTATCTATGCAGGCTAAGACATCATACAGCCAGCATTGTTATACATGCCTTTAGGAGTACAGGGGAGATTTTCTTTTTAAAGAAATCAAAGCCAGCCCCCAAGTCTGCATGAAGGTGCGGCCCTCATTCCAGTTTAGCTGGTGGGGGCAGATTAACATTTTTCGAAAACATTTGGGCAGATTCTGCTCAAAATCAGTGGATTCAGAGTATTGTCTCTCAAGGTTATCAAATAGGATTCAGAGTAAGACCTCCTGTGAGAAGTTTCTTTCTCTCTCACGTTCCAGCAAATCTGGTGAAGGCTCAGGCTTTTCTGAAGTGTGTTTCAAATCTAGAGCTTTCAGGGGTAATTATACCAGTTCCGTTTCAGGAACAGGGTCTGGGGTTTTATTCAAATCTGTTCATTGTCCCAAAGAAAGAAAATTCATTCAGGCCAGTTCTGGATCTAAAAATTTTGAATTATTTTGTAAGAGTGCCAACTATCAAAATGGTGACTATAAGGACTATTCTGCCTTTTGTTCAGCAAGGTCATTATATGTCCACAATAGGCTTACAGGATGCAAGTATTTTAGGTTGGGGAGCTGTCTGTGGATCTCTGACAGCACAAGAAGTTTGGAAATCTCAAGAGGTGAGGTTACCAATCAATATTTTAGAGCTCCAAGCAATTTTCAGGGCTCTTCGGGTTTGGCCTCTGTTGAAGAGGGAGCAATTTATTTGTTTTCAGACAGACAATATCACAACTGTGGCATATGTCAATCATCAGGGTGGGACTCACAGTTCCCTAGCTATGAAAGAAGTATTTTGGATACTTTCATAGGCGGAATCCAGCTCTTGTCTAATTTCTGAGGTACATATTCCAGGTGTAGACAACTGGGAAACGGATTATCTCAGCCAGCAGACTTTGCATCCGGGGGAGTGGTCTCTCCATCCAGATGTGTTTTTTCAGATTGTTCAGATGTGGGGTCTTCCAGTAATAGATCCAGGTCTAGGGATCCTCAGGCGGAGTTGGTGGAATGCATTAGCAGTTCCTTGGTTTTACCAACCTGCTTATATCTTTCCACCTCTAGTTCTTCTTCCAAGAGTGATCTCTAAGAACTTAATGGAACAATTGTTTGTGTTTCTGGTAGCACCAGCATGGCCTCACAGGTTTTGGTATGCGGATCTTGTCCGGATGTCCAACTGCCAACTTTGGCCACTTCCATTGAGACCAGACCTTCTGTCTCAAGGACCGTTTTTCCATCAGGATCTCAAATCATTAAATTTTAGGTATGGAAATTGAACGCTTAGTGCTTCATCATAGAGGTTTCTCTGACTCAGTGATTTATACCATGTTACACGCTCGTAAATCTGTTTCTAGGAAGATTTATTATCGAGTTTGGAAGACATATTTCATGGTGTTCTTCTCATAAATTCTCCTGGCATTCTTTTAGAATTCCTAGAATGTTACAGTTTCTTCGGGATGGTTTGGATAAAGCTTTGTCTGCAAGTTCCTTGAAGGGACAAATCTTGGCTCTTTCTGTCTTATTTCACAGAAAGATTGCTAAACTTCCTGATATTCACTGTTTTGTGCAGGCTTTGGTCCGCGTCAAGACTGTCATTAAATCAATCTCTCCTCCTTCGAGTCTTAATTTGGTTTTGAAGGCTTTACAGGCTCCTCCTTTTGAGCCTATGCATTCTTTGGATATTAAAATATTTTCTTGGAAAGTTTTGTTCCTTTTGGCTATCTCTTCTGCTAGAAGAGTTTCCGAGTTATCTGCTTTTTCCTGTGAGTCTCCTTTTCTGATTTTCTATCAGGATAAGGCAGTTTTGCGAACTTCATTTAAGTTTTTACCTAAGGTTGTGAATTCTAACAGCATTAGTAGAGAAATTGTTGTTCCTTCCTTGTCCTAATCCTAAGAATTCTTTGGAGAGATCCTTACATTCTCTGGATGTTGTAAGAGCTTTGAAATATTATGTTGAAGCTACTAAAGATTTCAGGAAGACTTCTACTCTATTTGTTGTCTTTTCTGGTCCTAGGAATGGTCAGAAAGCTTCTGCCATTTCCTTGGCATCCTGGTTAACCCCTTAATAAATGACAACGTACAACGTACGTCCTCACAATAAATACCCTTAACAACCGAGGATGTACCGTGTACGTTGTCAGTCTTGGAAAGCAGTGGAAGCGATCCTGATTGCTTCCAGTTGCTTTCTGGTTATTGCAGTGATGCCTCGATATCGAGGCATCCTGCAATCGCAATTCTTATCCCTCTGACTTTCTGCCAGTACTTAAGATGGCAGGGACATTTGTGGGGTAGGGGAGGGAAGAAAGCTATTTGGGAGGAATCAGGGGGTCTGATGTATCAGGTGGGAGGCTGATCTCTACACTAAAGCTAAAATTAACCCTGCAAGCTCCCTACAAGCTATCTAATTAACCCCTTCACTGCTAGACATAATACACATGTGATGCGCAGTGTCATTTAGGGGCCTTCTAATTACCAAAAAGTAACGCCAAAACCATATATGTCTGCTATTTCTGAACAAAGGGGATCCCAGAGAAGCATTTACAACCATTTGTGCCATAATTGCACAAGCTGTTTGTAAATAATTTCAGGAGAAACCTAAAGTTTGTGAAAAAGTTTGTGAAAAAGTGAATGTTTTTTTTTTTATTTGATCGCATTTGGCGGTGAAATGGCGGCATGAAATATACCAAAATGGGCCTAGATCAATACTTTGGGTTGTCCACTACACTACACTAAAGCTATAATTAACCCTACAAGCTCCCTACATGCTCCCTAATTAACCCCTTCACTGCTGGGCATAATACACATGTGGTGAGCAGTGGCATTTAGCGGCCTTCTAATTACCAAAAGTAAATGCCAATGCCATATATGTCTGCTATTTCTGAACAAAGGGGATCCCAGAGAAGCATTTACAACCATTTATGCCATAATTGCACAAGTCGATTGTAAATAATTTCAGTGAGAAAGCTAAAGTTTGTGAAAAAAATTGTGAAAAAGTGAACAATTTTTTTTATTTGATCGCATTTGGCGGTGAAATGGTGGCATGAACTATACAAAATTGGGCCTTGATCAATACTTTGGGATGTCTTCTAAAAAAATATATATATACATGTCAAGGGATATTCAGGGATTCCTTAAATATATCAGTGTTCCAATGTGGACATGTATGGGGGATGTTGAGTCTTCCACCTATTTTAAAGAGGTGGACAGTAACAATTTTCTCCATTTCTCCAGCAATCTTCTAAATGTCTGGAAGACCAACATCCCCTATAGTCAGTTCAGACGCATTAGAAGAAACTGTAGCACTATGACATCATATGACAATCAATCTGAAATTTTAATTATGAGATTTAAAGAGAAGGGCTATCCTATAGAATGAATCAAAGATAGCTATATGAAAGCAAGAAATGAAGATAGGAACATCATCCTTGCACCTAAATTAGAAGGGTCAGACAAGCTAAAAAATGAAAAACAATTTAAGGACCCTACATTCATCACCCAGTACAATTCGGACCATAAGCAAATTAGACAAATCTTGAATAGACAAAATTAACCCAAAAGAGAAAAGAGCTCTGTTCTGGAAAAGACTACATATATAGCACTCAAGGGGTTAATATAATATAGATTGTCATTTATAAATTAGCAATATTGTGTTACAACTATTGAGGTAACTGTCCTCACAGAGTGAACAAGGTTGCTCAACGTTAAAACATAACTTTTATTAATAACATTTACACATAAAATAAAATGCAAAGTTAAAAACGCACTCAGGAGCTTTGTAACAGTCAAGTGACCCTAGTTACAGTTGATTGAATAGGTTCGTAAAAATTACCCAACAATATAGTGAACTTGCTTATATATTTAGTGACTCGATATTCACCAAGTATATAGTATGTCAGGAAGTTAGATTAAATCTACCGGTTAAGGCAGATTTCACTGTGTTCTCTGCTGGAGTGTAATATAGTGCTAAGAGTTATTGCTCGGAACAGTTCCTTTTGTAAGCACTATGGAGCTAATCTGTAACAGCTTAACTGGAAACTGCAATGTGATTGCATTAGCAACTAAAAAGTTATGATTACCTTCAAAGCTATCACGGTTTGCTATTACGTGTAATGTCTATAGAGTTATTCACTTGAATTTAGTAAGCGTATCTAACTTTGGAATATTCCATATAACATTCAGTTACTTAAAAAAGAACCTAGACAGTTATTGTATAGTCCTGCATTAGCTGTTATATATATATGTACAATAGCTAAAGTTAGCTACATAAAATATAAAGTTAGTTTAAATACGTTGGGTTTCAAGAATCTCCCTAACGTCACAGCAGGAATATCATGTGTTACTTCTTAGTTGTTATTAAAGGATGTATCTTTTGTAAGCTAAATAAAGCTAATATGTAATAACTTGGCTGGTAACTTTAACATTGTTAAATTAACAAACGCCTAGATTACGAGTTTTTGTCGGTAAGGCTGTGCGGGGCTAACAAGCCTTTTTTTCTTACCACTCACTTAGCCAACGCTGGTATTACAGGTTTTCTTCAAGCTGGCGTTAGCCTCAGAAAAGTGAGCGTTGAGCAAAATTTAGCTCCACATCTCACTGTAATACCAGCGTTGCTTACGGTAGTGGTAAGCTGGCAAAACGTGCTTGTGCACGATTTCCCCATAGGAAACAATGGGGCTGAGCTGGCTGCAAAAAAGCAGCGTTAAGCAGCTCCTAACGCAGCCCTATTGTTTCCTATGGGGAAATGAATTTTATGTCTGCACCTAACAACCTAACATGAACCCGAGTCTAGTAAACACCCCTAATCTTACACTTATTAACCCCTAATCTGCCGCCCCCGCTATCGCTGACACCTACATTATATTATTAATCCCTAATCTGCCGCTCCGGACACCTCCGCCACCTACATTATACTTATGAACCCCTAATCTACTGCCCCCAACATCGCCGACACCTACATTGTAGTTATTAACCCCTAATCTACCCCCCCCAATGTCGTTGCAACTATATTAAATTTATTAACCCCTAATATGCCGCCGCCAACGTCGCCGCCACTATAATAAATTTATTAACCCCTAAACCTAAGTCTAACCCTAACCCTAACACCCCCTAACTTAAATATAATTTAAATACATCTAAATAAATTTACTACAATTAAATAAATTATTCCTATTTAAAACTAAATACTTACCTATAAAATAAACCCTAAGCTAGCTACAATATAACTAATAAATTTATATTTATTTTACAGGCAACTTTGTATTTATTTTAACTAGGTACAATAGTTATTAAATAGTTATTAACTATTTAATAACTTCCTAGTTAAAATAAATACATATTTACCTGTAAAATAAACCCTAACCTAAGTTACAATTACACCTAACACTACACTATAATTAAACTAATTACCTAAACTACCTACAATTAATTACAATTAAATTAAATAAACTAAATTATGGAAAAAAAACACTAAATTACAGAAAATAAAAAAGAATTATAAGAATTTTAAACTAATTACACCTAATCTAATCCCCCTTATAAAATAAAAAGCCCCCAAAAATAATAAAATTCCCTACCCTATACTAAATTACAAATAACCCTTAAAAGGGTCTTTTGCGGGGCATTGCCCCAAAGTAATCAGCTCTTTCACCTGTAAAAAAAAATACAATAACCCCCCCAACATTAAAACCCACCACCCACACACCCAACCCTACTCTAAAACCCACCCAATCCCCCCTTAAAAAAAACTAACACTACCCCCTTGAAGATCACCCTACCTTGAGACGTCTTCACCCAGCCTGGCACAAGTGGTCCTCCAGAGGGTCCGAAGTCTTCATCCTGTCCGGCCAGAAGAGGACCTCCAGACCGGTAGAAGCCTTCATCCAGGTGGCATCTTCTATCTTAAGGCTGAAAGCATTTTTCACAAAAAAATAAATGCCAAAACAAGGGGTCACAATCTAAAGTTAGAGGGTAGTAGATTCAGGAGAAATTTGAGGAAGCATTTTTTTACAGAAAGGGTGATGGATTCATGGAATAAACTTCCATTTGAGGTGGTAAACACAAAGACTGTAAAGGAATTTAAAAATGCCTGGGACATGCATAAGGCTATCCTAAGGAAAAAGTAACATGTAATATGGGTAGACTTGATGGGCCTTTTGGTTCTTATCTACCGTCAAATTCTATGTTTCTATGTTTCTATCCTTCCGGAGCGGAGCGGGTCCATCTTCAAGAAATTTGACGCGGAGCATCCTCTTCATCCGACGGCTGATGACTGAATGACTGGTCCTTTAAGTGATGTCATCCAAGATGGCGTCCCTTGAATTCCGATTGGCTGAGAGAATCCTATCAGCCATTCGGAATTAAGGTAGTTAAAATCCTATTCGCTGATGCAATCAGCCAATAGGATTGACCTTGCATTCTATTGGCTGATTGGAACAGCCAATAGAATGCGAGCTCAATCCTATTGGCTGATTGGATCAGCCAATAGGATTTTTCCTACCTTAATTCCGATTGGCTGATAGGATTCTATCAGCCAATCGGAATTCAAGGGACGCCATCTTGGATGACGTCACTTAAAGGAACCTTCATTCTTCAGTCGCCGTCGGATGGAAGAGGATGCTCTGCGTCGGATGTCTTCAAGATGGACCTGCTCCGCTCCAGATGGAAGAAGATAGCAGATGCCGCCTGGATGAAGACTTCTGCCAGTCTGGATGTCCTCTTCTGGCCGGATCGGATGAAGACTTCTGCACCCTGACGGCTCAAGTTAGGGTGATCTTTAAGGGGGTAGTGTTAGGTTTTATTAAGGGGGGATTGGGTAGGTTTTAGAGTAGGGTTGGGTGTGTGGGTGGTGGGTTTTAATGTTGGGGGGTATTGTATTTTTTTACAGGTAAAAGAGCTGATTACTTTGGGGCAATGCCCCGCAAAAAGCCCTTTTAAGGGCTATTTGTAATTTAGTAAAGGGTAGGGAATTTTTTTTATTTTGGGGGGCTTTTTTATTTTATTAAGGGGATTAGATTAGGTGTAATTAGTTTAAAAATTTGTAATTTCTTTTTTTTCTGTAATTTGTTTGTTTTTTTCGCAATGAAGTTTATTTAATTTAATTGTAATTAATTGTAGTTAGTTTAGGTAATTAATTTAATTATAGTGTAGTGTTAGGTGCAATTGTAACTTATTTTAGGGTTTATTTTACAGGTAAATTTGCACTTATTTCAACTAGGTAGTTATTAAATAGTTAATAACTATTTAATAACTATTCTACCTAGTTAAAATAAATATAAAGTTGCCTGTAAAATAAAAATAAACCCTAAGATGGCTACAATGTAACTATTAGTTATATTGTAGCTAGCTTAGGGTTTATTTTACAGCTAAGTATTTAGTTTTAAATAGGAATAATTTAGTTAATTATAGTAAATTTATTTAGATGTATTTAAATTATATTTAAGTTAGGGGGTGTTAGGGTTAGACTTAGGTTTAGGGGTTAATAAATTTAATATAGTTGCGGCGACGTTGGGGGGGGCAGATTAGGGGTTAATAAATAAAATGTAGGGTTCAGCGATGTTGGGGGCATCAGATAAGGGGTTCATAAGTATAATGTAGGTGGCGGCGGTGTCCGGAGCGGCAGATTAGGGGTTAATAATATAATGTAGGTGGCGACAATGTCGGGTCGGAATATTAGGGGTTAATAAGTGTAATATTAGGGGTGTTTAGACTCTGGGTTCATGTTATGGTGTTAGGTGTAGACATAACTTTTATTTCCCCATAGGAATCAATGGGGCTGCTTTAGGAGCTGAACGCTGCTTTTTTGCAGGTGTTAGGTTTTTTTTTCAGCCAGCTCAGCCTTATTGTTTCCTATGAGGTGAGATGTGGAGCTAAATTTTGCTCAACGCTCACTTTTCTGAGGCTAACGCTGTCTTGCAGAAAACTCGTAATGCAAGCGTTGTCTTAAGTGAGCGGTGAGAAAAAAAGGCTCGTTAGCACCGCACTCCATTACCGACAAGAACTCATAATCTAGCCGTTTCTATTTCTGCTGCAAATACCTCTACCAATACATCCAAGCATTCTGCTAGCCTTACTCGCTGCATTACTACATTGTTTACTAAGTTTTAAATCATATGAAATAATAATTCTCAAGTCCTGTTCCTCATCTGTAACAGTCAGTAAAGTGTCATTGAGTCTGTAATTAACATTTGGATTTTTCTTCCCTAAATGCATTATTTTACACTTTGCTGTGTTAAACTTTAGATCCCAGTCGTTTGTCCAATCCTCCAATTGTTGTATATCACTTCTCATTTTGTCTACCCCCCCTGGAACATCCACTCTGTTACAAATTTTTGTACCATCTGCAAACAGACATACTTTCCCCTGTAGCCCTTTGCTGATATCACAGATAAATATGTTAAACCAAACAGGCCCCAGAACTGACCCCTGAGGAACACCACTAGTAACAGCCCCCTCTGCTGAATGAACTCCATTTACTAAGACACTTTCGGCAAGATTACGAGTTTTGTGTTAAGATGAAAAAGTAGCGTTAACAGGTCCTAACGCTTCTTTTTCACTATCGCTGGTATTACGAGTCTTGCAGGTTTAGGGGCACCGCACACTTCTTTGGCCTTACCGCAAACCGACTTATGTAAACTTTGGGACTTCTATAGCGCTGGTATTATGAGTCTGTCCTGGGAGGCCAAAAAGTGAGCGGTACACCCTCTACCTCCAAGATTCGTAATGCATTCTAAAGTCAGTAGTTATGAGTTTTACGTTACAACGCTGTAGCATAAAACTCATAAATAAAGTGCTAAAAAGTACACTAACACCCATAAACTACCTATTAACCCCTAAACCGAGGCCCTCCCGCATCGCAAACACTATAATAAAAATTTTAACTCCTAATCTGCCGCTCCAGACATCGCCCCCACTAGAATAACCATATTAACCCCTAAACCGTCACACTCCCGCCTCGCAAACACTAGTTAAATATTATTAACCCCTAATCTGCCGCCACCTACATTATACTTATTAACCCCTAATCTGCCGCCCCCAACGTCGCTGCCACGGAATTAAGGTAGAAAAAATCCTATTGGCTGATGCAATCAGCCATCAGCCAATGTTCCAAACAGCCAATAGAATGCAAGCTCAATCCTATTGGCTGATTGGATCAGCCAATTGGATTGAAGTTCAATCCTATTGGCTGATTGCATCAGTCAATAGGATTTTTTCAACCTTAATTCCGATTGGCTGATAGAATTCTATCAGCCAATTGGAATCTAAGGGACTCGATCTTGGATGACATCACTTAAAGTGATATTCATTCTGAAGAGGATGCTCCACGCCAGATGTCTTGAAGATGGAGCCGCTCCGCGTCGGAAGGATGAAGATAGAAGATGCCGTCTGGATGAAGACTTCTGCCCGTCTGAAGGACCACTTCTGCCCATCTGGAGGACCACTTCTGCCAGCTTCGTTGAGGACATCTTGCCGCTTAGATGAAGACTTCTCCTGGTAAGTGAATCTTCAGGGGTTAGTGTTAGGATTTTTTTAAGGGTGTATTGGGTGGGTTTACTTTTTAGGTTAGGGCTTTGGGCCTGCAATAGAGCTAAATGACCTTTTAAGGGCAATGCCCATCCAAATGCCCTTTTCAGGGCAATGGGGAGCTTAGTTTTTTTTAGTTAGGCTTTTATTTGGGGGGTTGGTTGTGTGGGTGGTGGGTTTTACTGTTGGGGGGTTGTTTGTATTTTTTTTTACAAATAAAAGAGTTGATTACTTTGGGGCAATGCCCCGCAAAAGGCCCTATAAAGGGCTATTGATAGTTTAGTTTAGGCTAGGGTTTTTTTTATTTTGGGGGGGCTTTTTTTTCTTTTGTTAGGGCTATTAGATTAGGTGTAATTAGTTTAAAGATCTGTAATTTGTTTTTTATTTTCTGTAATTTAGTGGGAGTTTTTTGTGTGATTTAGCTAATTTAATTTATTTAATTGTATTTAATTTAGGTAATTTATTTAATTGTATTGTAGTGTTAGGTGTTAGTGTAACTTAGGTTAGGTTCTATTTTACAGGTCAATTTGTATTTATTTTAGCTAGGTAGTTATTAAATAGTTAATAACTATTTAATAGCTATTCTACCTAGTTAAAATAAATACAAACTTGCCTGTAAATTAAAAATAAACCCTAAGATAGCTACAATGTAACTATTAGTTATATTGTAGCTAGCTTAGGGTTTATTTTATAGGTAAGTATTTAGTTTTAAATAGGAATTATTTAGTTAATTATAGTAATTTTCTTTAGATTTATTTAAATTATATTTGTTAGGGGGTGTTAGGGTTAGACTTAGTCTTAGGGGTTAATACATTTAATATAGTGGAGGCGACGTTGGGGGCGGCAGATTAGGGGTTAATAAGTGTAGGTAGGTTGCAGCGACATTGGGGGAGGCAGATTAGGGGTTAATAAATATAATGTAGGTGGCGGCGATGTTGGGGGAAGCAGATTAGGGGTTCATAAGTATAATGTAAGTGGCGACGATGTCAGGGCGGCAGATTAGGGGTTAATAAGTATAATGTAGGTGTCTGTGATGTCGGGGGTGGCAGATTAGTGGTTAATAAGTGTAAGATTAGGGGTGTTTAGACTCAGGGTTCATGTTAGGTTGTCATAACTTTAGTTTCACCATAGGAATCAATGGGACTGTGTTACTGAGATTTACGCTGCTTTTTTACAGGTGTTAGACTTTTTCTCAGCCGGCTCTCCCCATTGATGTCTATGGGGAGATCGTGCACAAGCACGTGCAACCAGCTCACCGCTGACTTAAGCAGCGCTGGTATTTAAGTGCGTATGGAGCAAAATTTTGCTCTACACTCACTTCTTGCCTTTTAACGCTGGGTTTGTAAAAACCTGTAATACCAGCGCTGCAGGTAAGTGAGTGGTGAGAAAAAACTGCTCATTAGCACCGCACAGCTCCTAACGCAAATCTCGTAATCTCGCCGTTTGTTTTCTGTCATTAAGCCAGCATTCCACCCAGTTCACAATTTTTGAATCTAGACCAAAGAGATACAGTTTATGAATTAGTTTATTGTGTGGGACGGTGTCAAATGCTTTGCTGAAATCTAGATATGCGACATCAACTGCTCTACTCTTGCACTTCTATATATGTCTATATATGTATACATATCATATATGCACAAATTTAAAAAAATAATAATAATAAAAAAAAAATATATATATATATATATATTGTATATATACATACACACATCTATAGAGATGTATATGTATGTATATCAATGTTAAAGCCTTTGCCTGCTTTTTTTTCTAACACCCATAATCACAGCACAGGTAGGTCTAGGCCAACTTCTGTCCAATAAACTCTCATGATTCCCATTCTTTTGGACATAAAGTTTGCTATAAAAAACCAGTCACTTTGTGTCTATAACTTTAAGAGGTGTTCTGTGATTATTCAAATTACATATAGCCTCTGGAAGCTTTTGAGGTGTACACCCCTCAAATTCAAAAATATAAAAAAAAATTTAGATAGATTTCTTTAATGGATTTCCCTAATATTGTATTACTTTCACATAATGTGAGAGGACTTCACTCAGATGTTAAAAGACGTACCGCCCTTGCCCAATACAAAAGTCTCAGAGCAAATATCATATACCTACAGGAAACTCGCTTCACACATTCTTTAATCCCTAAATACGGGTCTAGAGAATATACCCAGCATTACCACTTCACTACTGAAACTAAAAAACAGGGCGTTTCTATACTAATCCACTCCTCTTTGCACTTTGTTCACAAGGAGACTATATCAGACAAAGAGGGAAGATATATTATGGTCCAGGGACAAATCTAATGAATAGACGTTTTATTATCCAATACCTCCCCAATGAAAATCAAGACACCTTCTTTTGTAACATCTCACACCTGTTAACAGTTTTGTCCCAAATGAGAATCATTTTAGCAGGGAACTTTAACAAACTCCCAAAAAAACAGAGCCTATGATCCATGGCCAATAATATTCTAGATTGCTTTTTATCCCTTACTCTATTAGATACATGGAAATCATTATATGGATTCACAACCAACACTACATTTTATTCCACAGCACATAAACTTGGATAAATGCGAGGCCATACCTATAGCTCTGCCGAGTCATACGATTAAATTGTTAGAAGCTAACTTCGACCTTAGATGGGCAAAGGAAGGTATTAAGTATCTAGCCACTAAAAACAGATTTATACAAAACAAACTATACTCCATTATACAAAATAATTAGATCAGACCTTAGGAAATGGCAAAATTATAATTTTTTGTGGTATGAGAGACATAAAAATGAATATCCTTCCCAGAATAATGTACTTATTTAGAGTGTTGCCAATAAAAATACACAAACCAGATATTGAATCACTTCAATCGGCCCTTAATGGATATCTAAGGGGTAAAAAACATGCTAGAATCCCTTACCAGACCCCCCTCAATTGGGGGGGGGGGGGTTGGGGTACCAAATTTGATGGATTATTACCATGCTTCTAGAATTGCTCAATTCTCCCTGTGCAGTAAGAAAAAGTCTGATACAGTATGGCCCATATTGGAGTCAAGTATGGGAAATTTTGATTCACCTGAAAATATTTTATGGAATAGTAATTTAAAGAAAGACAATCTAATTAAGGGACCCCAAACTACCAAACTCTCCATACTTCAATGAAAATATTTTTTAAAAAAATGAGCTTATCATACCTGCCAAGTCTCAGATTATACCTCTCAATTATTTGATACCCAAAGATTACAGAATTATGATAGACAAAGGGAAAAACAAAGGGCTTTATAGGGTGGCGGACTTCATTAGCAATAGATCCCCTTTAACTTTTAACCAACTGAAACAGAAAATTGATTGTTTTTTTCCCCCCGCACCTTTTAAATAACGCTGGTATTTAGAGTTTTCTGAAGGGCTGCGTTAGGCTCCAAAAAGGGAGCGTACAGGCATATTTACCGCCACTTCAACTCTCAATACCAGCGTTGCTTACAGTAGCGGCTAGCTGGAAAAACGTGCTCGTGCACGATATCCCCATAGGAAACAATGGGGAAGTTTGGGCTGAAAAAAACCTAACACCTGCAAAAAAGCAGTGTTAAGCTCCTAACGCAGCCCCATTGTTTCCTATGGGGAAACAGTTTCTAAGTCTGCACCTAACACCCTAACATGTACCCCAAGTCTAAACACCCCTAACCTTACAATTATTAACCCCTAATCTGCCGCCCCCCTGACCCCTGCATTATATTATTAACCCCTAACCTGCCGCTCCGGACACCGCCACAACCTACATTATAGCTATGTACCCCTAATCTGCTGCCCCTAACATCGCAGACACCTATATTATATTTATTAACCCCTAATCTGCCGCCCCCAACTTCGCCGCTACCTACTTACACTTATTAACCCCTAATCTGCCGACCGGATCTCGCCGCCACTATAATAAATGTATTAACCCCTAAACCGCCGCACTCCCGCCTCGTAAACCCTATAATAAATAGTATTAACCCCTAATCTGCCCCCCCTAACATCGCCGACACCTAACTTCAAGTATTAACCCCTAATTTGTTGACCGGACCTCGCCGCTACTCTAATAAATGTATTAACCCCTAAAGCTAAGTCTAACCCTAACCCTAACACCCCCCTAAGTTAAATATAATTTTAATCTAACAAAATAAATTAAATATTATTAACTAAAGTCTTCCTATTTAAAACTAAATACTTACCTGTAAAATAAACCCTAATATAGCTACAATATAACACATAATTATATTGTATCTATTTTAGGATTTATATTTATTTTACAGGCAACTTTGTATTTATTTTAACTAGGTACAATAGTTATTAAAGAGTTATTTACTATTTAATAGCTACCTAGTTAAAATAATTACCAAATTACCTGTAAAATAAATCCTAACCTAAGTTGCAATTAAACCTAACACTACACTATCAATAAATAAATTAAATCAATTAACTACAAGTACCTACAATTAAATAAACTAAACTAAATTATAAAAAAAAAAAACACTAAATTACAAAAAATAAAAAAGATTACAAGAATTTTAAGCTAATTAAACCTACTCTAAGCCCCCTAATAAAATAACAAAGCCCCCCAAAATAAAACAAATCCCTACCTTAATCTAAATTAAAATAGTTAACAGCTCTATTACCTTACCAGCCCTTAAAAGGGCTTTTTGCGGAGCATGCCCCAAAGAAATCAGTTTTTTTGCCTGTAAAAAAAACACAATACCACTCCCCAACATTACAACCCACCACCCACATACTCCTACTCTAACCCAAACCCCCCTTAAATAAACCTAACACTACCCCCCTGAAGATCTCCCTACCTTGAGTCGTCTTCACTCAGCCGAGCACCGATGGACCAAAAGAAGACATCCGGAGCGGCAGAAGTCTTCATCCTATCCGGGCAGAAGAGGACATCCAGACCAGCAGACATCTTCATCCAAGAGGCATCTTCTATCTTCATCCATCCGACGAGGAGCGGCTCCATCTTCAAGACCTCCGGCACGGAACATCCTCTTCCTACCGACGACTACCGACGAATGAAGGTTCCTTTAAGTGACGTCATCCAAGATGGCGTCCCTCGAATTCTGATTGGCTGATAGGATTCTATCAGCCAATCGGAATTAAGGTAGGAAAAATCTGATTGGCTGATTGAATCAGCCAATCAGATTCAAGTTCAATCCGATTGGCTGATCCAATCAGCCAATCAGATTGAGCTCGCATTCTATTGGCTGTTCCGATCAGCCAATAGAATGCAAGCTCAATCTGATTGGCTGATTGGATCAGCCAATCCGATTGAACTTGAATCTGATTGGCTGATTCAATCAGCCAATCAGATTTTTCCTACCTTAATTCCGATTGGCTGATAGACGACTCAAGGTAGGGAGATCTTCAGGGGGGTAGTGTTAGGTTTATTTAAGGGGGGTTTGGGTTAGAGTAGGGGTATGTGGGTGGTGGGTTGTAATGTTGGGGGGTGGCATTGTGTTTTTTTTTACAGGCAAAAGAGCTTATTTCTTTGGGGCATGCCCTGCAAAAAGCCCTTTTAAGGGCTGGTAAGGTAATAGAGCTGTTAACTATTTTAATTTAGATTAGGGTAGGGAATTTTTTTATTTTGGGGGGCTTTGTTTTTTTATTAGGGGGCTTAGAGTAGGTGTAATTAGCTTAAAATTCTTGTAATCTTTTTTTATTTTTTGTAATTTAGTGTTTGTTTTTTTGTAATTTAGTTTATTTAATTGTAGGTACTTGTAGTTAATTTATTTATTGATAGTGTAGTGTTAGGTTTAATTGTAACTTAGGTTAGGATTTATTTTACAGGTAATTTGGTAATTATTTTAACTAGGTAGCTATTAAATAGTAAATAACTATTTAATAACTATTGTACCTAGTTAAAATAAATACAAAGTTGCCTGTAAAATAAATATAAATCCTAAAATAGCTACAATATAATTATTCGTTATATTGTAGCTATATTAGAGTTTATTTTACAGGTAAGTATTTAGTTTTAAATAGGAAGACTTTAGTTAATAATATTTAATTTATTTCGTTAGATTAAAATTATATTTAATTTAGGGGGGTGTTAGGGTTAGATTTAGCTTTAGGGGTTAATACATTTATTAGAGTAGCGGCGAGGTCCGGTCGGCAGATTAGGGATTAATACTTAAAGTTAGGTGTCGGCGATGTTAGTGAGGGCAGATTAGGGGTTAATAATATTTATTATAGGGTTTTTGAGGCGGGAGTGCGGCGGTTTAGGGGTTAATACATTTATTAGAGTAGCGGCTAGGTCCGGTCGGCAGATTAGGGGTTAATAAGTGTAGGTAAGGTAGCGGCGACGTTGGGAGGGGCAGATTAGGGGTTAAAAAAAATATTATAGTGGCGGCGATGTGGGGGGACCTCAGTTTAGGGGTACATAGGTAGTTTATGGGTGTTAGTGTACTTTAGAGCACAGTAGTTAAGAGCTTTATAAACCGGCATTAGCCCAGAAAGCTCTTAACTACTGACTTTTTTCTGCGGCTGGAGTCTTGTCGGTAGAGGGTCTACCGCTCACTTCAGCCAAGACTCTAAATACCGGCGTTAGGAAGAGCCCATTGAAAAGATAGGCTACGCAATTGGCGTAAGGGGATCTGCGGTATGGAAAAGTCATGGCTTGGAAGTGAGCGTTTGACCCTTTCCTGGCTGACTCTAAATACCAGCGGGCGTTAAAAAGCAGTGTTAGGAGCCCTTAACGCTGCTTTTGGTGGCTAACGCAGAACTCTAAATCTAGGCAATGATTTCTAATCTATATCTTAGTATCCAATCAGCAAAGCTTAAAACCAAATTCCCCATAGTACTCAGGTGGGGAATTGATGGTGTAGGAGAAAAAGATATGGGTACATAGGATAAGATATTCTTTGACTCTTGCAAAGGCTTGCTTAGTGCAGACCTGAGAGAAAATTGTATAAAGACATCTGTCCGATGATAGCTCACCCCCCTGAAAACAGCACATATGATCAAAGGAGGAACTAGGATTTGTTACAGGGTGTGTGGAGAAGTTGGATCATATCTACATATGTGGTGGGAGTGCCCAGAAGTTAGGTCAATTTGGCTGAGACTCTCTAAATTACTTAGTGATCTTTTGGAAGAACCGATTCTTCTTACTATAGCACAAGCTCTCCTGAATGAGAGAATCCCCAAATTTAACACCCACATCAACACCTTCATTAAAATTCTGTGCACTATTACTAGAACAAATATTGCAAAATATTGTAAGTCAGGTGTCCCAACGTGGACCGAGATATTAAATAAATGTGAACCCACTTACAGTATATAATGTATGAATCAGCAGCACACATTCAAAATAAGACTGACTCATTTCTCCAGGTTTGGTATTACTGGATTCTTAATAAAAATAAGGAGCAATCGCCCTTAAATAGATTCCAGAATTTACAATAGTCAGGATCTGGAAATTGTGGAGAAGAGTCGACCTATGCAGACTTCACACTTAGAAAGGGAGTTAGTTGGGATTATTAATTATATACAATATGTACATAAGATTATTATAAATGTACTAAGAAAAGAAGAAAAGCATGTAATGGCAATATTGTTAGTTTTACTTGTTCAAACAAAAAAGTTTATACTATAAGGTCGTGTTGTTATTAAGAAATTTAAATACTTCTATACATTCTTTATATGGTGAATGGAATCGCAGTACACATTGTGGGAATAGAACCATACAGAGTTCAGTGAGATTGAACCAAAAGACTGTAACACAGGACTTGGCATTCTGCTATTTGGTTTCTTTCTTCATCTTTGGATTCTGATGTTATGCTAAGTGATGTATTAGTGGCCTACTGTTTTAGAAGACAAAACCACAGACTGTTAGAAAGATCAGACAAAAATTTATATTAATTTTACTTATGTCTTGTTCCATACGAATGCTGTTTTCTGAATGTCACATGTCATATGTCAATTTATAATACAGTTTAATAAAAAAAAAAATAACATAAAGGTAGTACCAAGTATAATTAAGCCGTAAAATCTCCATTTTCTGCACTCTGAAAAATCTCTCTGATACCAGCAAGATCATTTGCAATATCCCTACCATAAATACCATAATATTGTTGGGGACTTTCTTCTCCATTACCCTCCCAAGTCTTTCACACACAATGGATGAAGCAATTGTATAATCAACATTAAGAAGAGCTATGGGACGCCTATTCCTAATGTTAGTACATTCTCCTTTCTTATAAAGCAATGTCTAAAGTGACATACTGGGAAAAACAAAAGCCTCTCCCCTCTAGAGCTTCATTATAAACTTTAGTAGATTTTGTTTATAAAACTCTGCAGTTAAGCTATAAGAAACTGGGGATTTGTTATTATTTAAGCAATAACCAAGATTACTTCAGACTGGTTAATGGGGAAAGAAAGCAAATCCTGTTTATCTGGCTCCAACTGAAGTACAATGACTGCCTCAAAAAAAATGTCAATGCAAGACTAATCTTGGTCAATTTTAAAAAAGCCCCCATAATATTCATATGTAAACTTAAGTATTCTAATTGTATTATTAAACACAATAAAAAGTATTAAAAGTAATTATTATGCTCTAGCGGGTGCCATACAATTTGTAAAATCACCAGTTACCATATACCATGCACAAAGTTCTGAACTTTCTAACTAATATAGAATGTTTAAAGTTACTTTATATCAGTCCTTGTTGTCTATGTCCAAACTAATCTTGACAATAATACTATAATGGGCTGCTCCTTCCTTGACTTTTCCATCAGAATCTCACTGCAAAATATAGAACACAAACGAAAGAAGAAAGGGTGACCTCTAGTGTAATGTATTCAATTGTATTTCACCACCAATTAACAACCCTAAGGAAATTGTGCTGTTTAGGGCAGGCTAGAATATCTCAGTGATCCAGCTCACTGCCCTCTGGATTTCACCAATCCAAGAACAAATCTCTAAGCTGTCATTATGTATCACAATGTATCTTTTAATAAAACTTATTTAAAACCATTTAAAAACTATGTAACAAGAACATACAATGTGTTTCTCGACTCCATATCACAGTTTCATCAGGCATGTTACCAAATACAGCTGGAGACTTATTTAAAATGAACATCTTCCAATATGGATTCATATTTCTAATTGTTTAAACCCTATACCAATAAAATTCACACACATATTTTCCATTCATAAAAACAGACTTGAGGTATTATAAAGCCCCTCCTATGTGCGTTCAATTTCACATTAATAATAAACTGCAAACTTGGTTTTACAAATAGTCAAAATAGCAACACAAGCACATACAAACACAAATAAATTTATATAGATACAAAAAGAGACACATAATGTGCCACCATTATTAAGAACATTGTTGTTTGACATTGGCACATATATAATGCTGTATCTCTTTTGATCGCTTCAAATGCAGCGCTTAATATTGGCGTTCTTTCTTTATTTTTCATTCTAAGTGGACCCTTACCTTTGGTTTTAACTTTTGCTGTTCACTATCAACCTTCTCGGTGTACTTTATTATTGTAATGCAATCTAAGGTAATTGTATCCTTAAATACCTCCCCTATATCATGTAACCCTTTTCTTTATAGCACTCCAATGGTTCAGGATTTAGATTACAAAGAGAACAGCAATTCAGAAAATATGGTTTCAGGGTATTTGATAATGCCCAAGAGGTGGAAGATTTTTTGAAGGAAGAGAGTAGATGAGAGTAGTATTAACTATAATTGTATTTTTGATTTTTTTTTGTGTCTTTAATAAAGAAAGATATGAGAATAGATGAGATATTTATTCATTTAGGTTTTCCCTTCTTTCTTTCGTTGTTTCTTTCTTTCTTTTTCTTTTTTTTTCCTTGTCCAGGCCATTCTACAGCACTTAAACCAACTTAAAATTGATATTGGTTTTATTCAGGAAACTCATTTGAATGAAATTGAAAGTAAAACATTAAAATGAGGTTAGGTGGGGGAAGTCATTTTTACTACCTGTGTTCAAAGTAAAAAAGGAGTTGCCTTTTTATTTAGGAAAACTATCCAGTATAAAATAAATAAGAAGATATTAGATGACCAGGGAAGATATATTGTTTTAGAAACTGATATAGAAGGCCTAGAGTTAGTACTGTGTAATGTTTATGGACCAAATTACAGAAATGTGACTTTTTGGAAATCTTTACAGAACCTTTTAGTAGGTTATGAACAATGTATAATTTAGAATCTAGGGAGCGCCTCAAAGTGGGCTGGGATATATATGCACATAAAACGTTGATAAGATTTATGAGAAAATGCACAGGTTTATTTATACATACACGATAAAAACAGTAAAAAATGTAAAAAATATGAAATTGCAATCAGATTGGGTTGAAATTATTCAACTTGTTAGATGTATATCCTCTTATACATTAACTTATATGGTATCGAACAGGGTGGTGATACATAAGTGTAAAAGAGTAAAAAATATATAAAAAGATATATAAAAAGAAGTCATTCATGGATCCATGAGTACAATAAAAAATGAATAAAACCATATAACAGGTACAGAAATGCAATCTTCAAAAATTAAAACACTAAAAACATACAGTACAATAAGTTAACGATTCCTAAATATAATAAGTGTGTAGTGTCTCCTATGTGTATTAGACAATCCCTGATATCAGGGTAAATAGTTCCAAGTTCCTTGGGGGCAATTCTGCCCTATGGTGAGTCGATCCTAGGGGTGATAGCTGTGAAGGTGTCCAAGAAGTCTGACTTAGTGGAGGGTGATGTAAAATATAAAAATGTAAAAAATATAACAATGTGGAAAAAGCAAATAGAAAAAAGATATCCTAGTGCTGTGATCAATAGCAATAAAACTCAAATCCAAAAAATGTGATAAAAGTAAGTAAAAAGTTGAAAAAAGTCAAAGAATATTCGTTATAATGTCCTAAATCCAAAATCCAAAAAATATATCCCAGTGTACCTGTGGAATATAAAACAAAAACAAATAGTGCAATAACGTTTAGGAAATCCTTAGTACAAATGAAATGAGGCTTACCATCAATAGCCAACGCGTTTCGGCCCTTCCTTGGGCCTTTTTCAAGACTGTATTGTGGTAAGCATAACTAGGCCTCTTTTTATACTATGGTGCACCTATCATTTATCATTTAAGACACAGGAAGGTACCACTTCCGGTTCAAAGGTCAATACTTTTTGGCGCAAATTTTGGTGCACTGTGATAGGTGCACCATAGTATAAAAAGAGGCCTAGTTATGCTTACCACAATACAGTCTTGAAAAAGGCCCAAGGAAGGGCCGAAACGCGTTGGCTATTGATGGTAAGCCTCATTTCATTTGTACTAAGGATTTCCTAAACGTTATTGCACTATTTGTTTTTGTTTTATATTCCACAGGTACACTGGGATATATTTTTTGGATTTTGGATTTAGGACATTATAACGAATATTCTTTGACTTTTTTCAACTTTTTACTTACTTTTATCACATTTTTTGGATTTGAGTTTTATTGCTATTGATCACAGCACTAGGATATCTTTTTTCTATTTGCTTTTTCCACATTGTTATATTTTTTACATTTTTATATTTTACATCACCCTCCACTAAGTCAGACTTCTTGGACACCTTCACAGCTATCACCCCTAGGATCGACTCACCATAGGGCAGAATTGCCCCCAAGGAACTTGGAACTATTTACCCTGATATCAGGGATTGTCTAATACACATAGGAGACACTACACACTTATTATATTTAGGAATCGTTAACTTATTGTACTGTATGTTTTTAGTGTTTTAATTTTTGAAGATTGCATTTCTGTACCTGTTATATGGTTTTATTCATTTTTTATTGTACTCATGGATCCATGAATGACTTCTTTTTATATATCTTTTTATATATTTTTTACTCTTTTACACTTATGTATCACCACCCTGTTTGATACCATATAAGTTAATGTATAAGAGGATATACATCTAACAAGTTGAATAATTTCAACCCAATCTGATTGCAATTTCATATTTTTTACATTTTTTACTGTTTTTATCGTGTATGTATAAATAAACCTGTGCATTTTCTCATAAATCTTATCAACGTTTTATGTGCATATATATCCCAGCCCACTTTGAGGCGCTCCCTAGATTCTAAATTATACATTGTTCAATATCTATAGACAAACTAGGTGTCTTACCTTTTCTGGGGAGCTAGTTGGATACAGAGGAGACGCTGTGAGGAACACAACCTCTTTTAGTAGGTTACCCCTCTCAGAAATTCATTATTGGAGGAGATTTTAATATGGTCCACTTTTTGCCTCTAGATAGTAAAATGAGTCATAATATATGTCCATGCTTTTCATCTTGGGAATCTAAAATGGTTAAGTCCTTAATGTATAACCTTGAGCTGATTCAAGGCAGTAAGTCGGGAAGAAATTCTTGCATATGTAATAAAAGAGAATAAAAAATATAATAAACGAATTATACAGCTTACAAACCAATTAACCAATAAATATAATCAATATAAATAAAATTCAACTCCCACTAAATGGACAAATTATCTAGCTGCCAAATATCAAATAGATGCTTATTTCCTGCAGATGGAAAGTAGGGCTGAGCTCAGAAAACATGGAAAATATATGAGATATGGAAATTAAACTGGAAAAATTTTAGCCAAGCTATTGAAGTTTTCAAAACAATTCAAATTTGTTACTTCACTGAAAGTTCAGGAGAAATAAAAATAGTGTATTTGCACAACAAACATCAGCTTACAACAACATTATCACAGATGATTATCACTTAGAAGAAGACAGTTTTTTAGATTTTGGGCGAGATTACAAGTTACGCAGCATTTTTTTTTCCACTAGCGAAATGCTTTTTGTGCTTCTCGGGATTCTCTCGTATTACAAGTTATTTTTTTATTTTTTTTGCTAGTGGTAGCCCAAGAATGGCAAACATCACTTGTGGAGTTTTGGCGTGCGTGTGCATGTGTTTCCCCATAGAAAAAAAAAAAAAGCTGTACCCTACTCGCGAAAACATCAATAGATTTGAAAAAAACCTAACACCCTACCATAAGCACGTAGCCTAATAACTCCTAATCTGCCACCCCCCTACATCGCCAGCCCTAAATAAAAGTATTAACCCCTAAACTGCCACCCCCACAGCGCAATCTAAATAAGCTGTTAACCCCTAAACCGCCAACCCCCACATCGCAAACTATATAAATAAACTATTAATCCCTAAACCACCATCCCCCAGATCACAAACTATATAAATCATTTACCCCTAAACCACCATCCCCCACATCACAAACTATATAAATAAACTATTAACCCCTAAACCGCCATCTCCCCACATCAAAGACTATATAAACTATTAACCCCTAAACCTCAACCCCCCACAACACAAACTATCGGCTAGATTTAGAGTTCTGCGTTAGCCGTCAAAACCAGCGTTAGAGGCTCCTAATGCTGGTTTTGGGCTACCGCTGGTATTTAGAGTCGTGTAGGTAAGGGTCTAACGCTCACTTTCCAGCTGCGACTTTTCCATACCGCAGATCCCCTTACGCCAATTGCGTATCGTATCTTTTCAATGGGATCTTTCTAACGCCGGTATTTAGAGTCTTGGCTGAAGTGAGCGTTAGAACTCTAACGACAAAACTCCAGCCGCAGAGAAAAGCCAGGAGTTAAGAGCTTTCTGGGCTAACGCCGGTTCATAAAGCTCTTAACTACTGTACTCTAAAGTACACTAACACCCATAAACTACCTATTTACCCCTAAACCACCATCCCCTCAATGCAAAGTAATAAACTAACAACTAAACCCCCTAACCTAACACTACCTAACTTAACCCCAATTAAAATAGCCATAAATTAAATAAAAACTATACTACCAAAAAACAGAAAAATACATTACAATAAATAACTAAAAAACCTAAGATTACCAAAACAAATTAAAAACCTAATATTTACACAAAAACCCTAACATTTACACACAAAAAAACAACCTTCCATTAAAAAAGCTACCCTTACAAAAAATAACGAACAAAATTACCAAAAATAAAAAAATTATTCCAATTCTAATACCCCCCAAAAATCCAACCCCAAAATAAATAAAAAAACCTGATTCTACAAATAAACTACTAATAGCCCTTAAAGGGGCTTTTTGTAGGACTTTTCCCTAAAAAACCCCCAGCTCTTTTGTATAAAATAAAATAATTACCCCCTAACTAAAAAAACTTAAACTACCCATTGCCCCGAAAAGGGCATTTGGATGGGCATTTCCCTTAAAAGGGCATTCAGCTCTTTTTTCCCCAAAAAAAAAAAAAAAAAAACCTAATCTTAAAAAAAAGAAGCTTTTTTCCTTTCATCCTATTGGCTAAGTTGAATTTGAAAAATCAAATCAGTCAATAGGAATGCAAGGTTACCCCTACATAAAAGGGGTTACTTGCATTCAATCTTCAGTGTGCGGCTTGAGACCACATGAAGAGGGAGCTTTGTGTTCATCATCTGAAGAGGACCACAGACATTGCAGTCGAATTCATCGCCGCCAACGGGAGGAAGATAGAATATGGACCACAGATGGGAAGAAGATGGACCAGCAATGGATGAAGATGGAGCGCCGCCTGGATGAAGATGGAGCGCTACCCATCATCATTGGTGAGTACCAATTTTGGGGTTAGATTTAGGTATTTTTTTTATATTTTGGCGTGGGATTTTTTAAGATTTAAGATTTTTTATTTTTTTTGTGGGAAGAAAAAGAGCTGACTACCCTTTTAAAGGCAATGACCATACAATTTTTTTGTAAGGGTAGATTTTGTTTTTTTGTGTAAATGTTAGGTTTTTTATTTTTTGGCAATGTTAGTTTTTTTTATTCATTGTAATGTTGTTGTATTTTTAAGTAATGTTAGGTTTTTTAGGGCAAGCTTAGGTTTTAATTTAACTTTACAGGTAAGTTTTTATTTTTTTTAAGGTAGTATAGTATTTATTTAATTTATGAGTAATTTAATTGGGGTTAAGTTTGGGGTTGCTAGATTAGGGGGTTTAGTTGTTAGTTTATTACTTTGCATTTTGGGGGATGTCAGTTTAGGGATTAATACGTTTATTTAGTATTTGTGATGTGGGGGGTGGCAGTTAAGAGGTTAATAGTTTAGTTTATGGGTGTAAGTATACTTTGTAATGTATTTTTATTGTGTTTTGTGCAACTTTTTTATTTTGGAACACACTTTACCAGAGCTCCTAGATTGCGGTATGGATTGAAGCGGAAAAGACTATTGCACTAGCGCAATGGCAATTTCTCCTGAAAGTCTGTTGCGCCTCACTTGTAATCTCGCCCTTTAAGTATAAATGAACACAAAATTGCTCATTGACACTGATACACATTTATTAAACAAATCAAGGTGGTGACAAAGTGTATATAAAGTTAAGCTGTTTAAGTGGTATGACAACCAGCTCAGTATACAGTTGATCATTCAAACATTGCATATATTTTATGTGTAGATAGAAGACTCACAGAGCTTACTGATATAGTTACATTTTTATCTTGCTATAAACCAGTCAATTAATTATATAGTATATGAAGGATTAACTTAAACTATACATATAGGGCTAGATTACAAGTAGTGCGCCATTTAGTGCTTTCGCTCACGCGCAAACACAATATATCAACGCACTTACGGCTAGATTTAGAGTTTTGTTGGTAACGACCCGCGTAGCTAACGCTGGCTTTTTTCTGGCCGCACCTTTAAAATAACTCTGGTATTGAGAGTCCACAGAATGGCTGCGTTAGGCTCCAAAAAAGGAGCGTATAGCATATTTAACGCAACTTCAACTCTCGATACCAGAGTTGCTTACGGACGCGGCCAGCCTCAAAAACATGCTCGTGCACAATTCCCCCATAGAAAACAATGGGGCTGTTTGAGCTGAAAAAAAAACTAACACCTGCAAAAAAGCCGCGTTCAGCTCCTAACGCAGCCCCATTGTTGTCTACGGGGAAACACTTCCTACGTCTGCACCTAACACCCTAACATGTACCCCAAGTCTAAACACCCCTAACCTTACACTTATTAACCCCTATTCTTCCGCCCCTGCTATCGCTGACCCCTGCATATTATTTTTAACCCCTAATCTGCCGCTCCGTAAACCGCCGCTACTTACATTATCCCTATGTACCCCTAATCTGCTGCCCCTAACACCGCCGACCCCTATATTTATTAACCCCTAATCTGCCCCCCACAACGTCGCCTCCACCTGCCTACACTTATTAACCCCTAATCTGCCGAGCGGACCGCACCGCTATTATAATAAAGTTATTAACCCCTAATCCGCCTCACTAACCCTATAATAAATAGTATTAACCCCTAATCTGCCCTCCCTAACATCGCCGACACCTAACTTCAAACATTAACCCCTAATCTGCCGACTGGAGCTCACTGCTATTCTAATAAATGTATTAACCCCTAAAGCTAAGTCTAACCCTAACCCTAACACCCCCCTAAGTTAAATATAATTTTAATCTAACGAAATTAATTAACTCTTATTAAATAAATTATTCCTATTTAAAGCTAAATACTTGCCTGTAAAATAAATCCTAATATAGCTACAATATAAATTATAATTATATTATAGCTATTTTAGGATTTATATTTATTTTACAGGTAACTTTGTATTTATTTTAACCAGGTACAATAGCTATTAAATAGTTAAGAACTATTTAATAGCTAAAATAGTTAAAATAATTACAAATTTACCTGTAAAATAAATCCTAACCTAAGTTACAATTAAACCTAACACTACACTATCAATAAATAAATTAAATACCTATAATTATCTACAATTAAACCTAACACTACACTATCAATAAATTAATTAAATACAATTCCTACAAATAAATACAAATAAATAAACTAACTAAAGTACAAAAAATAAAAAAGAACTAAGTTACAAAAAATAAAAAAATATTTACAAACATTAGAAAAATATTACAACAATTTTAAACTAATTACACCTACTCTAAGCCCCCTAATAAAATAACAAAGCCCCCCAAAATAAAAAAATGCCCTACCCTATTCTAAATTACAAAAGTTCAAAGCTCTTTTACCTTACCAGCCCTGAACAGGGCCCTTTGCGGGGCATGCCCCAAGAAATTCAGCTCTTTTGCCTGTAAAAAAAAACATACAATACCCCCCCCCCCCAACATTACAACCCACCACCCACATACCCCTAATCTAACCCAAACCCCCCTTAAATAAACCTAACACTAAGCCCCTGAAGATCTTCCTACCTTATCTTCACCATACCAGGTTCACCGATCGATCCAGAAGAGCTCCTCCGATGTCCTGATCCAAGCCCAAGCAGGGGGCTGAAGAGGTCCATGATCCGGCTGAAGTCATCATCCAAGCGGGAGCTGAAGAGGTCCATGATCCAGCTGAAGTCTTCTATCAACGGCATCTTCAATCTTCTTTCTTCCGGATCCATCTTGCAGACCTCCGACGCGTAACATCCTGCTGGCCCGACGGACTACCGACGAATGAAGGCTCCTTTAAGGGACGTCATCCAAGATGGCGTCCCTCGAATTCCGATTGGCTGATAGGATTCTATCAACCAATCGGAATTAAGGTAGGAAAATTCTGATTGGCTGATGGAATCAGCCAATCAGAATCAAGTTCAATCCGATTGGCTGATCCGATCAGCCAATCAGATTGAGCTCACATTCTATTGGCTGTTTCCTACCTTAATTCCGATTGGCTGATAGAATCCTATCAGCCAATCGGAATTCGAGGGACGCCATCTTGGATGACGTCCCTTAAAGGAGCCTTCATTCGTCGGTAGTCCGTCGGGCCAGCAGGATGTTCCGCGTCGGAGGTCTGCAAGATGGATCCGGAAGAAAGAAGATTGAAGATGCCGTTGATAGAAGACTTCAGCCGGATCATGGACCTCTTCAGCTCCCGCTTGGATGATGACTTCAGCCGGATCATGGACCTCTTCAGATCCCGCTTGGATGATTACTTCAGCCGGATCATGGACCTCTTCAGCCCCCTGCTTAGGCTTGGATCAGGACATCGGAGGAGCTCTTCTGGATCGATCGGTGAACCTGGTATGGTGAAGATAAGGTAGGAAGATCTTCAGGGGCTTAGTGTTAGGTTTATTTAAGGGGGGTTTGGGTTGGATTAGGGGTATGTGGGTGGTGGGTTGTAATGTTGGGGGGGGGGTATTGAATGTTTTTTTTTACAGGCAAAAGAGCTGAATTTCTTGGGGCATGCCCCGCAAAGGGCCCTGTTCAGGGCTGGTAAGGTAAAAGAGCTTTGAACTTTTGTAATTTAGAATAGGGTAGGGCATTTTTTTATTTTGAGGGGCTTTGTTATTTTATTATGGGGCTTAGAGTAGGTGTAATTAGTTTAAAATTGTTGTAATATTTTTCTAATGTTTGTAAATATTTTTTTATTTTTTGTAACTTAGTTCTTTTTTATTTTTTGTACTTTAGTTAGTTTATTTAATTGTATTTATTTGTAGGAATTGTATTTAATTAATTTATTGATAGTGTAGTGTTAGGTTTAATTGTAGATAATTATAGGTATTTTATTTAATTTATTTATTGATAGTGTAGTGTTAGGTTTAATTGTAGCTTAGGTTAGGATTTATTTTACAGGTAAATTTGTAATTATTTTAACTATTTTAGCTATTAAATAGTTCTTAACTATTTAATAGCTATTGTACCTGGTTAAAATAAATACAAAGTTACCTGTAAAATAAATATAAATCCTAAAATAGCTATAATATAATTATAATTTATATTGTAGCTATATTAGGATTTATTTTACAGGTAAGTATTTAGCTTTAAATAGGAATAATTTATTTAATAAGAGTTAATTAATTTTGTTAGATTAAAATTATATTTAACTTAGGGGGGTGTTAGGGTTAGGGTTAGACTTAGCTTTAGGGGTTAATACATTTATTAGAATAGCGGTGAGCTCCAGTCGGCAGATTAGGGGTTAATGTTTGAAGTTAGGTGTCAGCGATGTTAGGGAGGGCAGATTAGGGGTTAATACTATTTATTATAGGGTTAGTGAGGCGGATTAGGGGTTAATAACTTTATTAGGGGCAGATTAGGGGTTAATAAGTGTAGGCAGGTGGAGGCGACGTTGTGGGGGGCAGATTAGGGGTTAATAAATATAATATAGGGGTCGGCGGTGTTAGGGGCAGCAGATTAGGGGTACATAAGTATAACGTAAGTAGCGGCGCTTTGTGGTCGGCAGATTAGGGGTTAATAAGTGTAGGCAGGTGGAGGCGACGTTGTGGGGGGCAGATTAGGGGTTAATAAATATAATATAGGGGTCGGCGGTGTTAGGGGCAGCAGATTAGGGGTACATAAGTATAACGTAGGTGGCGGTCGGCAGATTAGGGGTTAAAAATATTTAATCGAGTGTCGGCGATGTGGGGGGGGCTCGGTTTAGGGGTACATAGGTAGTTTATGGGTGTTAGTGTACTTTAGAGTACAGTAGTTAAGAGCTTTATGAACCGGCGTTAGCCCAGAAAGCTCTTAACTACTGACTTTTTTCTGCGGCTGGAGTTTTGTCGTTAGATTTCTAACACTCACTTCAGACACGACTCTAAATACCGGAGTTAGGAAGATCCCATTGAAAAGATAGGATACGCAATTGACGTAAGGGGATCTGCGGTATGGAAAAGTCGCTGCTGAAAAGTGAGCGTTAGACCCTTTCCTGACTGACTCCAAATACCGGCGGTAGCCTAAAACCAGCGTTAGGAGCCTCTAACGCTGGTTTTCACGGCTACCGCCAAACTCCAAATCTAGGCCTTAGAGAGCCTTTTATGTATTAAAACATCACGTTTTATTACAAGAACATTTTCACAACGTCTTAAAATACTAAAAATATTTCCTGAGATATAATTGAGTTCATCACTCTTTGCTGGGGTTTTTTTTTGTTTTTTTTTAACAATCTGCAACTTCAGAAGAGCATTCTTGGTAAGGTTCTGCTGAACTAGGAGAATAGTGCTGATATGTTGGATGTTAAGCAGCAGAAACTTCAGGGATGCAATAAAATTCAAGATAGCATTATTCACAACATTTTTCTAAAGCATTTTTTTCTCATATTGATTTATTTTAAGTACATTATCAAACTTGCACCACTCTTGTTTAATGACAGCATGCTATATGTGGCTCACTATATAATAGCAGTTACTAGGCCATTGTTGGGAGGGTTACTTGGGAATAAAGTGTTAAGTGCTTTCCAGTAGAACCCTAGGAATTTACTGGTGCACAAATAATGTCAGTCTTGTTTTTCATTTTATTTACACCTACAGCTAGGTAGTTAACCATCAAGGGTCACCTTAGCTCCCATATTTATGCAGGCATGGTTCTTAAGAGTTCATAGTTCTGTATTTTTAAATATGAATTAAAACAATGACTCTACATTTATTCATATATTTATATATTTATGTTATTGGTTAGCTCATAGCACACACTTAGTTACATGTATCTCTAAATGAAAACAACAAAGAAGACCAGAAACATTAATCCCACCAGGCGTTTTAAGATTAAAGAGGTGTATCCCTGAAGCATCCTTACATTGTAAAGTGTAATAACATGATAGTGTTAAATGACTAAATAATTTATTTTGCTGATACATATGTATATGTTTTTTTATTCATAGATGGCAAACCATGAGGTGTTTGTTGGCAAACTTTAATAAGACAACAAAGATCAAATAATAATTCTCAAAAAAAAATTCTCTAATTAAAAACATATTTTTTTTGTTCCAATCTTGATGACATGGTCTGTCACATAAAACACAAATAATTGATGTTACTGATAGGCAGACATTGAAATTGATGTTTTAGGAAGCAAAGGTTTAAAATGCCTTTCACAGCTAATTGATAAATGGCTCAGCTCTGAAAGGGATACACACAAAAGATGCCTGACTCTTATATAGATGTCAGGACAGGAAAGAATATGGGACTTTCAGACAAGATGAGTAATGTTTTATCACAGTCACCCCATGGGCCAAGTACCATCCAACAATTTTCATCTGTCTGCTAGAAAATAAGCTTATTACAGTGGGGGAGGTAGAACATGCAAGACTATAATAGAATCTGACAAGCCATCACCTTGTAAAGTTGAAAAAAGGAAGTAGTAGAACAGAGTGCAACAAGATTGACACAGCAGGATGAATTAAGACCTTGCACTCACTGGCCTCATTCAACACATATAGGATTTTGTATTATAGATTGCAAGGTATGCAATGGATTGAGTGAAGAAAAATATGGCATTGCTTTAACTAATGAAAGAAAAAATAAAGGTTTTGCTAATAACAATATCTTAAACATTATATTAAATTTTCTGCGACTAAATAGATTTTAAAATGTAAATTGTCTCATAAGGTCACATCTTTAAGCAAAATATATTTAACCCTTTAATGACCACAATGTACCTTGTATGTCAATGTACCTTGTATGTTGCTGATCTATAAGGGGTTCATGACCTATAATAGTGCAGGTCTCACCGCCAGCAGCAAGACTGCACTGTTACAACCTCCCTCCTGCAGTCCTCTTGGTATAGCAAGTGGCGAAAGCCACACTATCAAAAACACAAGCTCCATTAAAAGACCAGTGACGTAAAGGGTACATCGCTAGTCGTTAAGGGGTTAAGAATATTTTACCACTTTCAAGTATGAAGTCTGACAACTGTATGTATATATTCTGAAACAGGGTAGCTCAATTAATGTTTACACACCTGAAAATAGGAACAAAATAAATTATAAACCATTTGTCACCTAAAACCATATTAATGACGACCATTTCATCTTGAAAATACATACTAGACATGTGCATACTTTTTTTAATGTATTCACCTGTGTGTTTGTTTTGAGTGTTCAAATGTGGCCACAATTATTACCCATGTCCTATGTGGAACAGCTTCATAGCTTCATAGGAGCAGCTGCCCAATCAGCACAAATAAACAGACAGGCAACTAGCACAGTAAAGGAGCTGCATGACATGGTGTGCAAAGGGAATGGGCTTAACACTGTGGGCAGCACTGGACAGGACTCAGCATTGAAATGTTATATCTGGGGCAGAAAAGTGCCCCAGAAAGTAGCAATGACAGATTTGTGGAACATGAATTAAGAGTATATATTTTAACAATTCTGAGCACCAACACAAGTGGCCAGGAGGGCAGGCAGGCTGGGGAACCAGGGCAGCAATAAAGGAGGCATGGCACATTGGTGATACACAGAGTAAGAATATATATTTTGACAACATGGAGAAGGAGCACAAGTGGGCAGGAGGGCAGTCAGGATGGGCATATAGTACAGTACAAGAGCCATGGCTTATTGTTATAAAAAATTAAGAATATATATTTTGACAATGAGGAGCGCCAGCATATGTGGGCAGGAGGGAAGTCAGACTATGCATTCAGCACTGCAGTACAGGAACCATGGCTCATTGGTGGTAAATAAATTAAGAATATATATTGTGGCAGCTTGGAGCAGCAGCACTGGTAGATAGAAGGAAAGTCAGGCCAGACACCAAGGACAGAAGTGCAGGAACCCTGGCACATTGGTGGTATATAAAGTAAGAATATTCTGACAACTTGCAGCAGCAGCAGTAAAAGTTGTACTTTGTGCACTGGCAGTTGGGTAGGATTGGCACAACTGGCACTGGATGCATGGGTAGGTGGTGCAGGAGTGGCACTAGCTTGCTTCTTTTATTTTTGCCAGCAAAATGTTTACATGTCACTGCAGACTGTTGCTTTGACTTTTGACATGATTTTAAGACACCTTCACCATTGTTTTCTTTTTGTATGCCTCATAGATGACCTCTTCTTTGGAAGTGGTCTGCATATCTACAAACTTATGCTGCTGGACCCTGTCTGGCACAGCACTGTGCTACCACAACCATAGATTGATTGTAATAAGGGAGGAGTGCATTTATTTAAAATGGCAGCTGCTTACTCTGACATGTATCTATAATCTTTTTGTGTATACTGTCACAGGAAAGCAAATTGTAAGTCTAAGTGAATTGCCTTTTATGTTTTATCAGCAAAAATATTCCCAGATAAACAAATTTTAGAATATTGCGATTGGCACACCAGCTGCAACAGGGGTACAAGGCCGGTTGCATTCCCTGGAAACAAGAGAAAAAGTAAATTGTAACGATTTTCTGTTGTTTTACACTTGATTTACATCAATACTAAATTGTGGCATACAGATATTGAGGCCCATTTATCAAGCTCCGAATGGAGCTTGAGGGCCCGTGTTTCTGGCGAGCCTACAGGCTCACCAGAAACAGCAGTTATGAAGCAGCGGTCTAAAGACTGCTGCTCCATAACCCTGTCTGTCTGCTAAGAGCAGGCGGACAGAGATCACCACAATTCAACCCGATCGAGTATGATCGGGTTGATTGACACCTCCCTGCTGGTGGCCGATTGGCAGCGAATCTGCAGGGGGCGGCATTGCACCAGCAGCTCACAATAGCTGCTGGTGCAATGCTTAATACAGAGAGCATATTGCTCTCCGCATTCAGCGAGGTCTGTCGGACCTTATCCGCACTGTCGGATCAGGTCCGACAGACCTTTGTTAAATAGGCCTCATTGGCTCTTTTTCAAGAACATGTCCTCAATCTGTAGCATGGCAGTGGGCACTTGTCATGCCCATCCATTGAAAACAATAGATAATAGTGAGCTGCATAATATTGCTGTAATGCTAAAGTAGAAAAAGATAAAACACAGCCAGAACTTTTGGAAAATAAACTAATTATTGCTACTTTTTGGGCACATATGTGCCTATCTGGCAGGTCAGACACATGGGGCCCCATTTATCAAGCTGCAAAAGCTGTTCACTTAAAATGATAGTTAAGTAGCAGTGGTTTTAAGACACTGGGGCCTAGATTTAGAGTTTGGCGGTAGCCGTGAAAACCATCGTTAGAGGCTCCTAACGCTGGTTTTAGGCTACCGCCGGTATTTGGAGTCACTCGAAATAGGGTCTAACGCTCACTTTTCAGCCGCGACTTTTCCATACCGCAGATCCCCTTACGTAAATTGCGTATCCTATCTTTTCAATGGGATTTTTCTAAGTCCGGTATTTAGAGTCGTTTCTGAAGTGAGCGTTAGACATCTAACGACAAAACTCCAGCCGCAGGAAAAAAGTCAGTAGTTAAGAGCTTTCTGGGCTAACGCCGGTTTCTAAATCTCTTAACTACTGTACTCTAAAGTACACTAACACCCATAAACTACCTATGTACCCCTAAACCGAGGTCCCCCCACATCGCCGCCACTCTAAAAAAATTTTTTAACCCCTAATCTGCCGACCGCCAACTACGTTATACTTATGTACCCCTAATCTGCTGCCCCTAACACCGCCGACCCCTATATTATATTTATTAACCCTTAATCTGCCCCCCTCAACGTCGCCTCCACCTGCCTACACTTATTAACCCCTAATCTGCCGACCGGACCTGAGCGCTACTATAATAAAGTTATTAACCCCTAATCCGCCTCACTAACCCTATCATAAATAGTATTAACCCCTAATCTGCCCTCCCTAACATCGCCGACACCTAACTTCAATTATTAACCCCTAATCTGCCGACCGAATCTCGCCGCTATTCTAATAAATGTATTAACCCCTAAAGCTAAGTCTAACCCTAATACTAACACCCCCCTAAGTTAAATATAATTTAAATCTAACGAAATTAATTAACTCTTATTAAATAAATTATTCCTATTTAAAGCTAAATACTTACCTGTAAAATAAACCCTAATATAGCTACAATATAAATTATAATTATATTATAGCTATTTTAGGATTTATATTTATTTTACAGGTAACTTTGTATTTATTTTAACCAGGTACAATAGCTATTAAATAGTTAAGAACTATTTAATAGCTAAAATAGTTAAAATAATTACAAATTTACCTGTAAAAGAAATCCTAACCTAAGTTACAAATAAACCTAACACTAGACTATCAATAAATTAATTAAATAAACTACCTACAATTACCTACAATTAACCTAACACTACACTATCAATAAATTAATTAAATACAATTGCTACAAATAAATACAATTAAATAAACTAGCTTAAGTACAAAAAATAAAAAAGAACTAAGTTACAAAAAATAAAAAAATATTTACAAACATAAGAAAAATATTACAACAATTTTAAACTAATTACACCTACTCTAAGCCCCCTAATAAAATAACAAAGCCTCCCAAAATAAAAAAATGCCCTACCCTATTCTAAATTACTAAAGTTCAAAGCTCTTTTACCTTACCAGCCCTGAACAGGGCCCTTTGCGGGGCATGCCCCAAGAAATACAGCTCTTTTGCCTGTAAAAAAAACCATACAATACCCAAGCCCCCCAACATTACAGCCCACCACCCACATACCCCTAATCTAACCCAAACCCCCCTTAAATAAACCTAACACTAAGCCCCTGAAGATCATCCTACCTTGTCTTCACCATACCAGGTTCACCTATCGGTCCAGAAGAGCTCCTCCGATGTCCTGATCCAAGCCCAAGCGGAGGGCTGAAGAGGTCCATGATCCGGCTGAAGTCTTCATCCAAGCGGGGCAGAAGAGGTCTTCCATCCGATTGAAGTCTTCATCCAAGCGGCATCCATCCGGAGCGAAGCGGCAGCATCCTGAAGACCTCCACCGCGGAACATCCATCCTGGCCGACGACTGAACGACGAATGACGGTTCCTTTAAATGACGTCATCCAAGATGGTGTCCTTCGAATTCCGATTGGCTGATAGGATTCTATCAGCCAATCGGTATTAAGGTAGGAATATTCTGATTGGCTGATTGAATCAGCCAATCAGAATCTAGTTCAATCCGATTGGCTGATCCAATCAGCCAATCAGATTGAGCTTGCATTCTATTGGCTGATCGGAACAGCCTATCAGCCAATCGGAATTTGAGGGACGCCATCTTGGATGACGTCATTTAAAGGAACCGTCATTCGTCGTTCAGTCGTCGGCCAGGATGGATGTTCCGCGGTGGAGGTCTTCAGGATGCTGCCGCTTCGCTCCGGATGGATGCCGCTTGGATGAAGACTTCAATCGGATGGAAGACCTCTTCTGCCCCGCTTGGATGAAGACTTCAGCCGGATCATGGACCTCTTCAGCCCCCCGCTTGGGCTTGGATCAGGACATCGGAGGAGCTCTTCTGGACCGATCGGTGAACCTGGTATGGTGACGACAAGGTAGGATGATCTTCAGGGGCTTAGTGTTAGGTTTATTTAAGGGGGGTTTGGGTTAGATTAGGGGTATGTGGGTGGTGGGTTGTAATGTTGGGGGGCTTGGGTATTGTATGTTTTTTTTTACAGGCAAAAGAGCTGTATTTCTTGGGGCATCCCCCGCAAAGGGCCCTGTTCAGGGCTGGTAAGGTAAAAGAGCTTTGAACTTTAGTAATTTAGAATAGGGTAGGGCATTTTTTTATTTTGGGGGGCTTTGTTATTTTATTAGGGGGCTTAGAGTAGGTGTAATTAGTTTAAAATTGTTGTAATATTTTTCTTATGTTTGTAAATATTTTTTTATTTTTTGTAACTTAGTTCTTTTTTATTTTTTGTACTTTAGCTAGTTTATTTAATTGTATTTATTTGTAGCAATTGTATTTAATTAATTTATTGATAGTGTAGTGTTAGGTTAATTGTAGGTAATTGTAGGTAGTTTATTTAATTAATTAATTTATTGATAGTCTAGTGTTAGGTTTATTTGTAATTTAGGTTAGGATTTCTTTTACAGGTAAATTTGTAATTATTTTAACTATTTTAGCTATTAAATAGTTCTTAACTATTTAATAGCTATTGTACCTGGTTAAAATAAATACAAAGTTACCTGTAAAATAAATATAAATCCTAAAATAGCTATAATATAATTATAATTTATATTGTAGCTATATTAGGATTTATTTTACAGGTAAGTATTTAGCTTTAAATAGGAATAATTTATTTAATAAGAGTTAATTAATTTCGTTAGATTTAAATTATATTTAACTTAGGGGGGTGTTAGTGTTAGGGTTAGACTTAGCTTTAGGGGTTAATACATTTATTAGAATAGCGGTGAGCTCCAGTCGGCAGATTAGGGTTTAATGTTTGAAGTTAGGTGTCGGCGATGTTAGGGAGGGCAGATTAGGGGTTAATACTATTTATGATAGGGTTAGTGAGGCGGATTAGGGGTTAATAACTTTATTATAGTAGCGCTCAGGTCCGCTCAGCAGATTAGGGGTTAATAAGTGTAGGCAGGTGGAGGCGACGTTGTGGGGGGCAGATTAGGGGTTAATAAATATAATATAGGGGTCGGCGATGTTAGGGAAGCAGATTAGGGGTACATAGGGATAATGTAAGTAGCGGCGGTTTACGGAGCGGCAGATTAGGGGTTAATAATAATATGCAGGGGTCAGCGATAGCGGGGGCGGCAGAATAGGGGTTAATAAGTGTAAGGTTAGGGGTGTTTAGACTCGGGGTACATGTTAGAGTGTTAAGTGCAGACGTAGGAAGGGTTACCGCATAGCAAACAATGGGGCTGCATTAAGAGCTGAACGCGGCTTTTTTGCAGGTGTTAGGTTTTTTTTCAGCTCAAACAGCCCCATTGTTTCCTATGGGGGAATCGTGCAAGAGCACGTTTCTGAGGCTGGCCGCGTCCGTAAGCAACTCTGGTATCAAGAGTTGAAGCTGCTTTAAAAATGCTCTACGCTCCTTTTTTGGAGCCTAACGCAGCCTTTATGTGGACTCTCAATACCAGAGTTATTTTTATGGTGCGGCCAGAAAAAAGCCGGCGTTAGTTTTTCGGGTCGTTACCGACAAAACTCCAAATCTAGCCGTGGGTGAGCTAATGATAACAGCCATAAATGTGCAGCCATCTATCATCAACTAGCTCCCAGCAATGTATAGATGCTTTAGAACCTACCTAGGTATGGTTTTCTACAAAGTATACAAAGAGAACAAAGCAAATTAAGTAATAGAAGAAATTTGAAAAGTTATTTAAAAATTGTATTCTCTATCTGAATCATGAAAGAAAAATTATAGGTTTCTTGTCCCTTTAAAATAACACAACTATGTATGAACCCCAACATGTAATTTTGTTTTTCCATACTGAATGATGAGGAGATACATTTCCAGATGAGTATGCCCCCTACTCAAAAATCTATCCAGCATTTCAACATCTACTTGATTGATCAGAATAAATATGTTGAACATTTGTGGTTTAGAAACATTCTTAAAAACATTTGGCCGATTACAACTTTGTCCCAATAACAACATATTTAAACTGCTAGGCTTCCTATACACATCATAATGTAAATTTCCATTATGTAAAGACGCAATACAATCCAAAAACATCATAGAGTATTTGACTGTAAACTTATGGTGGTATAAATCCTCCAGGAAATCATAATGACCCTACCAAATCATCACTATACAGTTGTCCTGTAAATTTCCTTACTTCTATGCATAATACATGTGTATGATGGGGTGACAATCGATCCCATAGATATTCCATATTAATGCAAGCGAACCTTCCTTACTTCTATGCATAATACATGTGTATGATGGGGTGACAATCGATCCCATAGATATTCCATATTAATGCAAGCGAACCTTCTCCTGAAACAAAAAGAGCTAGATTACAAGTGGCACAGATTATTATTTATGCATAAGCTAAAATTCCGCTAGGATTTTCATTTTTGCTCTTTTTGGGTTGCATTTATATTACAGGTTCCAAATAAACTTATTTTTGTGCTAGTGTTAACCCAACAACTGCAAATAAACAAAATTTAGGTTTTTGCGTGCATGCGTATTCCCCCATTGAGATCAATGGAGACATTCTTTTTGAAAAAACCCCACCCGAGATTACACAAACACCATTGCTTTTTTGCATTCCCTATTGAAGTCAATGGAGAAGAAAAAATAAATAAAAACAAACACCCATCGCGCAAACAACATAACATTCGCATTAGCAAATGTGTAATATTTGCAGTAAATACATAGTTTAAATCTTTATTAAATATGGATATTGCATAAATATATTTTATCATGATTTTATTTGCTTAAAGGGACACTGAACCCAATTTTTTTCTTTCATAAATCAGATAGAACATGGAATTTTAAGCAGCTTTCTAATTTACTCCTATTATCAATTTTTCTTTGTTCTCTTGCTATCTTTATTTTAATAGCAGGAATGTAAATGTTAGCAACCAGCCCATTTTAGGTTCAGCACCATGGATAGCGCTTGCTTATTGGAGGCTTACATTTACCCACCAATAAGCAAGCATAACCCAGGTTCTCAACCAAAAATGGGCTGGCTCCTATGCATCACATTCCTGCTTTTTAAATAAAAATAGCAAGAGAACGAAAAAAAATGTATAATAGGAGAAAATAAGAAAGTTGCTTAAAATTGTATGGTCTATCTAAATAATGAAATAAAAAATTTGGGTTCAGTGTCCCTTTAACCCCTTGAGTGCTTGACGGCTCTGAGCCGTCACAGAGTTTCCCACTCTGGTGCTAATAATGTCACTAGCACTCTCCCACCTTGAGGGAGATCTGGGGGCTCCCACCCGCTCCTACCCCGGCGATCGAGCCTGCATAGTGACAGGCATAGCCGGGGCTTCACATTATGCATGGTGACGTCACTCGCAATAACGTGATTACGTCATCACGCAACTTTATTTATACTTAACAATGTTAAGTATTGGAGCAGGGAGCATGCTGTATCTCAGGCATCTAAGCAGCTACAGACCTCCAAGACCCACCATTGGAAAGGTAATCGCCTAACCTTTCCAACAGTGCAAAATTTGTTCAAAAAATAAAAAAACTTAAAAAATCTTAGCACCCAGGTGGGAAAGTGCTTAGCACTCAAATGGTTAATGGCAAAATGCTATAATGCGCTTATATATGTGAGTACATATATATTAATGTTTTTAGATGTTATATATATGACTGTAAATACAAATATACACATATAAATACATTGATATATATATTTACACATATATAAACACACACACACACACACATATATATATATATAAATAATTTATATTAGACAGTGTAATTATAAGTGTAACTGTACTTTGTCATGTATGTTTGAAGTATTTTGTGCAACTTTTAATTAACCAGTAGTTAATCACAGCTCTGAGATCACGGTAAGGATTGAAGCGTGAAGGGTGATTGGGTTAGCTCAATTGCGATTTTGCTCCACTTGTAATATAAGCAAAATGAAAATGGTTCACAAAAACATAAATGCGCTAGAGAAAAACCTTTTGCGCCTCACTTTTAATCTAGCCCAAAATAATTTGTAGTGAGAATAAACTTAAATATATGCACCCCTCTTTAGCAAACATGAAATTAAGTTAGATTGAGGAGAGGTGTCCAACATATCAGTAAATGTATATATATATATATATATATATATATATATATATATATATATATATATATATATATATATATATATATATATATATATATATATATATATCTTGTCTAACTAATGGTATGTTTACACAAAGCACTCTATTTGCAATTCACACCTCACAACAGCCTGCTTTATCTTTATGTACATGTAAGATGGCTGAGGGGCAGGTGTCAAAGGCAAAATATACGGTGAGCAGATTTGCCACTTGCCTGGGCAGATTGACAGACAATGCATGTGGAGTGGAGATAGTAAGTTAGATTCTTTAAAAATGACATCCTTTATGGATCAAAAGTAATTGGCATTTATACTGTAAAACAATTTCCTGGGGAGGCACTTGCCCCCTTTTACCCTTCCCAACTGACACCCATGACAGATAAGAAAGTACAAAATGCAGTCAGCAAATAGGTTGAAAATCAGAAAGTGTATGTAAAATTTGTTAAATATAGCAACAATTTGACTAAATTTCCTAAAAAATAAAACAGAAATTATTTACTTCATTTTAGAGATTAGGGATACATCTGTATTTGCTAAACTCAATTTACAATAACTGAGAATATTAAAACACATTGTGCAGCACAATAAACATAAATAAAATGGAATATATATTTGTCAGCAGTATTAAATGTCATAAAGAAAGCACAAGGATGCTTATTTGTTCAGATGTATCATTGCTGAGCCTTAGTAAATATAAATTATTAATGTTCAATATTACAATGCATACAAGCAAAGCACACACCAGATGCAAGTCCAAAAATTTTAATTAGGTTTCCGCATGCTTAGCAGATGTAAATTTGTCACCCTTCCTCACTGCTTGGAGATTTTTATTGTTATTTTCAAAGAAAATTTCATTGCTAATCTTCACAGCCCCATTACAAAAAAGATAAACATACAGACTCATAATTACATACATAGCAAGTGTGCCCAAACGGTAGATAGGGATCTTCAAAAGATCGCTAAATGCTGACCAGAACATGTTAAGATTGGTGGGTTATCCCCCCTCTGAAAATATTTATAGTAAACATGCTGGTTCATATGCCTCTATAGTTTAGCAAATTCTCAAATAACAAACCACAAAAGGGTTGATCTCATCTTAATAACGTATGGACATGTCTTGGCAAAGTCAACACGAGATGGTAAAGAATAGTGTAATCAGTTTATTTAAAGTTAAACAACATGCTTGAAATATAATTTTATTTATAATTTTAATAAATGAAAAATTTTATCAAAGGGGATACTAAAGCCAATTTGTTTCTTTCATGATTCGGATAGAGCATGCAATTTTAAGCAACTTTCTATTTTACTCCAAACCAATAATCAATTTTTCTTTGTTCACTTGTTATCTATATTTGAAAAGCAAGAATGTGTGCTTAGAAACACCTAGCATCAGACTCCAGATTTGCAAAAACATTTTATAAGGTAATTCACCTGACTGGCCTCTCTCCAATCAAGATACTGAGTGCAATTATTTCTTATTTCTGTTGGGCTATCATGGAGTTATTTCTAAATCTTATTATAATATTCCAATCTTTTTTTCTTCAATCTGTGGGGCCTATTTATCAAGCTCCATATGGAGCTTGATGCCACGTGTTTCCGGCGAGCCTTCAGGCATGCCGGAAACAGAAGTTATGAAGCAGAGGTCTAAAGACCACTGCTCCATAACTTGCCCGTCTGCTCTGAGGCGGTGGACAGAAATCAAACTGATCAAATATTATCAGGTTGATAGACACCCCCTGCTAGCAGCCAATTGGCTGTGATTCTGCAGGGGGCGTTATTGCACCAGCAGTTCGCAAGGACCGCTGGTGCAATGATAAATGCCGACAAAGTATGCTGTCTGCATTTATCGATGTACAGCGGACATGATCCACTATATTGGATCATGTCCGCTTGCACAATCATAAATATGCCTCTGTGTCTCCAATCTGTGTTTCCAAACTTTTTCTCCCCTTCTGCTGTGTCTCAAACCCCTCCTCCCATGTTTAACCTTCTTTCTCTTTCCACAGCCTCACACCTCACATCAGACTCCAGATTTACAAAGACATTTTACAAGGTAATTCACCTGACTGGCCTTTCTCCAATCAAGATACTGAGTGCAATTATTTCCTATTTCTGTTGGACTATCATGGAATTATTTCTAAATCTCATTGTAATATTCCAATCTTTTTTCTCCTATCTGGGGGGGGGGGCTATTTATCAAGCTCCTATTTAAAACTAAATACTTACCTATAAAATAAACCCTAAGCTAGCTACAATATAATTAATAGTTACATTGTAGCTAGTTTAGGATTTATATTTATTTTACAGGCAACTTTGTATTTATTTTAACTAGCTACAATAGTTATTAAATAGTTATTAACTATTTAATAACTTCCTAGTTAAAATAAATACAAATTTACCTGTAAAATAAACCCTAACCTAAGTTACAATTACACCTAACACTACACTATAATTAAACTAATTACCTAAACTACCTACAATTAATTACAATTAAATAAAATAAAATAAATTACGAAAAAAACCCACTAAATTACAGAAAATAAAAAATGAATTACAAGAATTTTAAACTAATTACACCTAATCTAATCCCCCTAATAAAATAAAAAAGCCCCCCAAAATAATAAAATTCCCTACCCTATACTAAATTACAAATAACCCTTAAAAGGTCCTTTTGCGGGGCATTGCCCCAAAGTAATCAGCTCTTTCACCTGTAAAAAAAATACAATACCCCCCCTAACATTAAAACCCACCACCCACACACCCAACCCTAACACTATCCCCTTAAAGATCACCCTACCTTGAGACGTCTTCACCCAGCCGGGTACAAGTGGTCCTCCAGAGGGTCCGAAGTCTTCATCCTATCCGGCCAGAAGAGGACCTCCAGACCGGCAGAAGTCTTCATCCAGACGGCATCTTCTATCTTCATCCTTCCGGAGCGGAACAGGTCCATCTTCAAGACATCCGACGCGGAGCATCCTCTTCATCCGACGGCCGACGACTGAATGACTGGCCCTTTAAGTGACGTCATCCAAGATGGCGTCCCTTGAATTCCGATTGGCTGATAGAATCCTATCAGCCAATTGGAATTAAGGTAGGAAAAATCCTATTGGCTGATGCAATCAACCAATAGGATTAACCTCGCATTCTATTGGCTGAATGGAACAGCCAATAGAATGCAAGCTCAATCATATTGGCTGATTGGATCAGCCAATCGGATTGCATCAGCCAATAGGATTTTTCCTACCTTAATTCCGATTGGCTGATAGGATTCTATCAGCCAATCGGAATTCAAGGGATGCCATCTTGGATGATTTCACTTAAAGGAAAAGTCATTCAGTCGTCGGCCGTCGGATGAAGAGGATGCTCCGTGTCGGATGTCCTCTTCGGGCCGGATAGGATGAACACGTCGGACCCTCTGGAGGACCACTTGTGCCCGGCTGGGTGAAGACGTCTCAAGGTAGAGTGATCTTCAAGGGGGTAGTGTTAAGTTTTAAGGGGGGATTGGGTGGGTTTTAGAGTAGGGTTGGGTGTGTGGGTGGTGGGTTTTAATGTAGGGGGGTATTGTATTTTTTTTTACAGGTGAAAGAGCTGATTACTTTGGGGCAATGCCCCGCAAAAGGCCCTTTTAAGGGCTATTTGTAATTTAGTATAGGGTAGGGAATTTTATTATTTTGGGGGGCTTTTTTATTTTATTAGGGGGATTAGATTAGGTGTAATTAGTTTAAAATTCTTGTAATTCTTTTTTTATTTTCTGTAATTTAGTGTTTGTTTTTCTCGCAATTTAGTTTATTTAATTTAATTGTAATTAATTGTAGTTAGTTTAGGTAATTAGTTTAATTATAGTGCAGTGTTAGGTGTAATTGTAACTTAGGTTAGGGTTTATTTTACAGGTACTTTTGTACTTATTTTAGCAAGGTAGTTATTAAATAGTTAATAACTATTTAATAACTATTGTACCTAGTTAAAATAAATACAAAGTTGCCTGTAAAATAAAAGTAAACCCTAAGATGGCTACAATGTAATTATTAATTATATTGTAGCCATCTTAGGGTTTATTTTATAGGTAAGTAGTTTTAAATAGGATTAATTTATTTAATTGTAGTAATTTAATTTAATTTTTTTTAAATTAAATTTAAGTTAGGGGGGTTAGGGTTTGGGTTAGATTTAGGTGTTAATAAATTTAATATAGTAGCGGCGACGTTGGGGTCGGCAGATTAGGGGTTAATAAATGTAGGTAGGTGTTGGCGATGTGAGGGACGGAAGATTAGGGGTTAATAAAATTTAACTAGTGTTTGCGAGGCGGGAGTGCGGTGGTTTAGGGGTTAATACATTTGTTAAAGTGGCGGCAGATTACGGGTTAAACATTTTAGTTAAGTGTTTGCGATGTGGGGGGGGCTCGGTTTAGGGGTTAATAGGTAGTTTATGGGTGTTAGTGTACTTTTTAGCACTTTAGTTAAGAGTTTTATGTTACAGCGTTAGCCCAAAAAACTTAACTACTGACTTTTATATGCGGTAGGAGTCTTGCAGGAGAGGGTCTACCTTTCACTTTTTCAGGCGATCGTAATACCGGCATTAGGAAAATCCCATTAAAAAGATAGGATACGCAATTTACGTAAGGGGATTTTTCGGTAAGCTAAAATCGCAGAAAAAAAGTGAGTGGTAGACCCTCTCCTGCCTGACTCGTAATACCAGCAGGCGTTAAAAAGCAGCATTGGGACCCCTCAACAATGCTTTTTAAGGCTAACGCAAGACTTGTAATCTAGCCGTTTGTTTCCAAACTTTTTCTCCCACTCTGCTATTTCTCAAATGCCTCCTCTCATGTTTACCCTCATTTCTCTTTCCACAGTCTCACACCTAACATCAGACTCCAGATTTGCAAAGACATTTTACATGCCTCACACCTAACATCAGACAACAGATTTGCAAAGACATTTTACAAGGTAATTCACCTGACTATCCTATCTCCAATCAAGATACTGAGTGTAATTATTTCTTATTTCTGTTGGGCTATCATGGAATTATTTCTAAATCTCATTGTAATATTTCAATCTTTTTTTCTCCAATCTGTGTCTCCAATCTTTGTTTCAAAACTTGTTCTCCCCCACTGCTGTGTCTCAAACCCCTTCTCCTCCCATGTTTACCCTCCTTTCTCTTTCCCCAGCCTCACACCTAACATCAGACTCCAGATTTGCAAAGACATTTTACAAGCCTCACACCTAACATCAGACTTCAGATTTGCAAGCACTAGCCCTCCAATCCCTTCCCATCACCACCCACACCTAACATCAGACTCCAGATTTGCAAATACATTTTACAAGCCTCACACCTAACATAAGACTCCAGATTTGCAAAGACATTTTACAAGGTAATTCACCTGACTGGCCTCTCTCCAATTAAGATACTGAGTTCAATTATTTCTTATTTCTGTTGGGCTATCATGGAAATATTTCTAAATATCATTGTAATATTACAATCTTTTTTTCTTTAATCTGTTTCTCCAATCTTTGTTTCCAAACTTTTTCTCCCCATCTGCTGTATCTCAAACCCCTCCTCCCATGTTTACCCTCCTTTCTCTTTCCACAGCCTTACACCTCACATCAGACAACAGATTTGCAAAGAAATTTTACAAGGTAATTCTCCTGACTGGCCTCACTCCAATCAAGATACTGAAAGCAATTGTTTCTTATTTCTGTTGGGCTATCATGGAATTATTTCTAAACCTCATTTTAATATTCCAATCTTTTTTTCTCCAATCTGTGTCTCCAATCTTTGTTTCCAAACGTTTTCTCCCTCTCTGCTGTGTCTCAAACCCCTCATCCCATGTTTACCCTCCTTTATCTTTCCACAGCCTCACACCTCACATCAGACTCCAGATTTCCAAAGACATTTTACATACCTCATACCTAACATCAGACAACAGATTTGCAAAGACATTTTACATGGTAATTCACCTGACTGGTCTAACTCCAATCAAGATACTGAGTGCAATTATTTCTTATTTCTGTTGGGCTATCATGGAATTATTTCTAAATCTCATTGTAATATTTCAATCTTTTTTTCTCTGTGTCTCCAATCTTTGTTTCCATACTCGTTCTCCCCCTCTGCTGTGTCTCAAACCCCTTCTCCTCTCATGTTTACCCTCCTTTCTCTTTCCCCAGCCTCACACCTAAAATCAGACTCCAGATTTGCAAAGACTTTTCAAAAGCCTCCCACCTAACATTAGACTCCAGATTTGCAAGTACTAGCCCTCCACTCCCTTCCCACCACCACCCACACCTAACATCAGACTCCAGATTTGCAAATACCTTTTACAAGCCTCACACCTAACATCAAACTCCAGATTTGCAAAGACATTTTACAAGGTAATTCACCTGACTGGCCTCTCTCCAATTAAGATACTGAGTGCAATTATTTCTTATTCCTGTTGGGCTATCATGGAATTATTTCTAAATCTCATTGTAATATTCCAATCATTTTTTCTTTAATCTGTTTCTCCAATCTTTGTTTCCAAACTTTTTCTCCCTCTCTGCTGTGTCTCAAATCCCTCCTATCATGTTTACCATCCTTTCTCTTTCTACAGCCTCACACTTAACATCAGACTCCAGATTTGCAAAGACATTTTACATACCTCACACCTAACATAAGACAACAGATTTGCAAAGACATTTTACAAGGTAATTCACCTGACTGGCCTCACTCCAATCAAGATACTGAGTGCAATTATTTCTTATTTCTGTTGGGCTATCATGGAATTATTTCTAAATCTCATTGTAATATTCCAATCTTTTTTTCTTTAATCTGTGTCTCCAATCTTTGTTTCCAAACTTTTTCTCCCCCTCTGCTGTGTCTCAAACCCCTCCCCCCATGTTTACCCTCCTTTCCCTTTCCACAGTCTCACACCGTCTCACACCTAACATCAGACTCCAGATTTGCAAAGACATTTTACATACCTCACACCTAACATCAGACAACAGATTTGCAAAGACATTTTACAAGGTAATTCACCTGACTGGTCTAACTCTTATCAAGATACTGAGTGCAATTATTTCTTATTTCTGTTGGGCTATCATGGAATTATTTCTAAATCTCATTGTAATATTCCAATATTTTTTTCTCCAATCTGTGTCTCCAATCTTTGTTTCCAAACCTTTTCTCCCACTCTGCTATTTCTCAAACACCTCCTCTCATGTTTACCCTCATTTCTCTTTCCATAGCCTCACACCTAATATCAGACTCCAGATTTTCAAAGACATTTTACATGCCTCACACCTAACATCAGACTCCAGATTTGCAAAGACATTTTACATGCCTCACACCTAACATCAGACTCCAGATTTGCAAAGACCTTTTACAAGCCTCACACCTAACATCAGACTCCAGATTTGCAAGCACTACACCTCCAATCCCTTCCCACCACCACCCACACCTAACATCAGACTCCAGATTTGCAAAGAATTTTTACAAGGTAATTCACCTGACTGGTCTCTCTCCAATCAAGATACTGAGTGCAATTATTTCTTTTTTCTGTTGGGCTATCATAAAATTATTTCTAAATCTCATTTTAATATTCCAATCTTTTTTTTCCAATCTTTGTTTCCAAACCTTTTCTCCCCCTCTGCTGTGTCTCAAATTCCTCCTCGCACATTTACCCTCCTTTCTCTTTCCACAGCCTCACACCTAACATCAGACTCCAGATTTGCAAACACATTTTACATGCCTCACACCTAACACCAGACAACAGATTTGCAAGTACTAGCCCTCCAATCCCTTCCCACCACCACCCACACCTAACATCGGACTCCAGATTTGCAAAGCTTGATTTAGATTGTAAGCTTGAGAGCCTCTCTACCTGTTGGCCGCTTTGTGTTTAAAGTGAACTACTACTGATTGTGCTCAATGGCAGGGCATTCCTCTCCTTTTGTATAAATTAATTATTGCACCTACAACTGTTATTTACCCCTACTGTACTTGTTTGTGTATTATTGTATTCCTGTAATGTTTTTTTTTATTCTTTGTATAGTGCTGCGTAATCTGCTGTCGCTTTATAAATAAATGATAATAATAAATAATAATAATTAAAAACCGACCCACTTTTGGTTCAGCACCTGAAAATAAAGATTAAAAGAGAAATAAAAATTGATAATAGAAATAAAATAGAAAGTTGCTTAAAATTGCATGCTTTATGTGAATCATGAAAAAAACAAATTGGGTTTAGTATCCCTTTAATTACATATAGTATAAAAGTTGAAAGTGTTTTTTTTATTATTATTATTATTATTATTATTATTACTAGCGTTTAGGTTATTTGTTTTTTGTATACAAATATGATGCTAAAAATATGTACTGTGATGAAAACCCCCAATGTCATGTATTAAGAGATCAAGTCAGTTGCAAATTACCCAATGAATTGGCAATCCTTCCAACTTTCATGCAAATTTTAAAAATAGGAAGCACTGCAGTCAAAAACATACATTTTTAAAAAAAAATTATCATATAACTTAGATTTTATTAAGGATTATACATTACCAACTACACTTATATGACAGCAGCATCACTATTGCTAAATCAGTAAAAACTACATAGCACTCCTAATCTTTTTGTTAAACAAATCACTTTTACAGTAACTTCCAATAAAATGAGTTATACAGACAAGCAGCCACAATATGACTGTTCAATTAAAACATTTTAATTTCATAACTTTTAAAGAAAATTGTTTCTATATACAACATAATTTACAGGTATCATATGCTTGCACTTGTACACAACAACAAGAACAACTGCCTTTTTATTTTAGTACTTTATTAGTTTTTCTGATTACAACCTTAAAGGGACACTGAACCCAATTTTTTTCTTTTGTGATTCAGATAGAACATTCAATTTTAAGCAACTTTCTAATTTACTCCTATTATCGTTTTTTCTTCATTCTTTTGCTATCTTTAATTGAAAAAGAAGGCATCTAAACCTTTTCCTTAGTTCAGAACTCTGGACAGCACTTTGTTATTGGTGGATTAATTTATCCACCAATCAGCAAGGGCAACCCAGGTTGTTCATTCTTGCATTTCAAATAAAGATATCAAGAGAATAAAGAAAAATTGATAATAGGCGTAAATTAGAAAGTTGCTTAAAATTTCATGCTCTATCTAAATCATGAAAGAAAAAAATTTGGGTTGTGTCCCTTTAAATAAAGAAGTAAATAAGTAGAGTGTTTCATATTTAGGAGCTGTGTTTGTGTAAACCAAGGCACAGATCATGTGCAGGCTGCTACTGATAGGAACAGATCCCCTGCACCAATAAGCTGATTGTTATCAGAAGTGACCGTTCACTCATCACACTCAATTCACTCAGATGTTGAGAGGCTGAAGCTTTACATATATTAGCAACAGTATTCTCTCACTGTCTCTTTCAATTGAGTCCGCCCCCAAATCCACCAGATGTCTGAGGATTTATAGTTGTCATACCCACAAGTGATAGTTTAAACCACTGGTTTGCAAACCTGTTCTCAGGCCTCCCTAACAGGACACATTTTGAAGATATCTGAACTGGAACATACAGTAGGTGAAATAATCAGCTGATTAGTAAACATGGTTATTTTACCTGCTATCACCCTATGTAATCCTGGAAATCTGACCTGTTGAGGAGGTGTAAACTGACTAAAAAAAACAGCATTGCTAAATTTTCCATATACAACCTAGCAGAAACAGAACCAGCAAGGATCAACATGGAGAAATCCTATTATTGTTGGCCAGAAAAAATGCAGAAGATTTAAAGGGCTGTAAAGGACAAAAATTAAATGTGCATTAGTGCATTTCATTTTGAAATAAAGGACTTGTTGCCATTTACTAAATAATAAAAATAATAACTGCTTTTCTGCAGCATACACACATATTCTGTGAGGGCCCGTGCAACAGTATTAAAAAAAAAACGCACCTACTCAGAGAGCTTATAGTGGTGTGTATTGCTTCTGAAGACTTAATTTGTGTCACACAAGCCACTGCTGACTCTCTCAGAAGGTGTGGTGTTTGAATACTGGTGTATGGGATGTGATATGTGCATATGCCACTGAAAAAACAGTAATGACTTTTACTAGAAGCATTTTTGCTAATGAAAGCATATTGCAAAAATGCTTATATTTTAAAATGAAATGCACCCATGCACATTTCATATTTGACCTTTCTATCCCTTTAAGTCTTAAAAGTAGCTTCAGGAAAAAAAAAAATATTAAGGAGTCTTTTTTTCTTTTTTTAAATTGAATATGTTTATTTTCATGGAAGATCACATAGGAGAGGGATTACCAAGTTGTGCATAAGGTTAAGATAGAGGGGGTTTCTACAGTCCAGAATTAGTTTTAAAATTTATTTTTATTACACTTGAAATTGCAATAGGAAATATTGTTTTACCTTTTTTTTGTAGAATCACCAGTGGTTAAACAGAGAAATCAAATATATATTAAATGACAACTGCTACTCACTACTGGTCACATGATATATAAAAATCATTCTGACTTTATTCTAAATTGTTGGCTAACTGTGTGGCAAGTATGTTGCCGTCCCTTATTAAACCGGACCAAGTGGGGTTTGTCCCGCAGCGAGAGGGCCCGGATAATACAAGGCGGCTGCTTAATATTCTTAGTCTCTCTTCTAAACTTAACAGGCCCTTATCAGTTATCTCTCTTGATGTTGAGAAGGCTTTTGACCACGTTAGGTGGCAGTATCTGTGGGAAGTACCTGAGCATTTTCGGTTACCTAGTGAAAAAGTAACTGCAATTAAAGCCCTTTACTCTACTCCCACGGCCTCGGTAAGCAGTCTTGGTTTTGACTCCTCTTCTTTCTCCATAACAAATGGCACTAGGCATGGTTGCCCGCTATCACCCTTGTTGTTCACGTTGGCTATAGAACCTCTGGTGGAACAAATTAGAAAGGGCTCTCAAATAAAGGGTGTCACCTTGTTTGGTACGGTACACAAGATAGCTCTATTTACGGGTGATGTTACCCTTTTCTCATCGGATCCTACACACTCTATCCCCAGACTCATGGATATTTTGTCTTCCTTTGGAGCTCACTCTTTCTATAAGTTAAACTTATCAAAAACAGAGATATATACGCAGGACATCCCTGGTGATCAGTTAGCCTCCCTGACATCCAGATTTTATTTCAACTGGACAGGGAAATTTGTCCTAAACCTAGGAGTTAAGCTCTCCGGCTGTTTTTCCCAGATAACTATGGACAACTACCTCCCTCTTTTGACAGTGCTTCGTTCGCTTAAATGGGATTGGAACTTATCCCATGTCTCCTGGTTAGGTAGGTTAGCTGCATTAAAAATGTCCTTTCTTCCCAGGCTTACTTACTTATTTCGATGCCTCCCCATTAGGATCCCCAAGCATATACTTCTACAGTTTCAAAGCAAACTTACAAAATTTATCTGGCAGGGTAAACCTCCTAGAGTGGCGCATAAAATACTTCACCTCCCTAAAACCTCAGTAGGTATAGGGACCCCTTCTGTACTTCTGTACTATGAGGGAGCGATGCTCACCCATGTTGCACAATGGGGAGTCAAACTCTCCCAATCCAAATGGAGATCAAATCGAGCAGGCTTCCTTGTCCTATAACATTCACCTTCGAGATCTAGTATGGACCCCCCCCCCACACTGCCGTAGGGAATTAGACTTGATTAATCCGGTGGTTCGTGAGTGTTTAGATATGTGGGACAAGCTTCGGCATAATGCCCATATAGCCCCGCATCCCCTCTCCTATAACTTCTATCGCTGGCCTCCTTTTGGGATTACAGGACACTCACCCGCATAAATGGGCTCAACTAGGAGTCAATCAGGTCTTGGACCTTTGGTCCTCTTCCCCTCAGGGCTCATTTAAACTTCTTACCCAGATTGACCCTGGACCCCTAATACCATCGTTCTTACCTTTTGAATTCCATAGAATCATAAGTTTTCTACTTAGCTGGAGGTTCAAGCTAGGCTTGGCTCGCCCGCTGACCCCCTGGGAAACTGTCTGGATCCAAGTTGATAGGCTACGTAGACCATTATCCCTACATTATTCGTTACTCAGAGACACCCCTTTCTCTGAAACCCCTGCTCACCTGCTGTGCTGGGAGTCCCTTTTGGACACCCCATTTTCCCCCCACACTTGGGAACGGACCCTAGAACTTACTCAGAAGACTATCCACTGTACTACACTATACAAAACCTTTTACAAACTTCTATCCCATTGGTACTACATCCCAAATAGGTTGGCCAAAATGTTCCTGAGCGCGTTATCTGAATGTTGGAGGGGTTGTGGTCAGAAGGGCAGCACAATGCACATTTGTTGGGAGTGCCCTAAGATCCAGCCCCTATGGAGCACATTTTTCCTGGCTTTGACCAAGCTGGGAATACCCCTCCCTAGATCACCATCCATGGCCCTGCTACATATAGGTGTACATACTTTACAGAAGCACCACTCCTTCATATGTATTTACCTTTTCAAGACTATTAAAAAGGCTATAGCCTGTGCATGGAAAAAAGGAGTCCTCCCCCTAGCTGGGCTGAAATTTGTAACACCATGGCATATATATATACCATGGAGAAGGATATATGTTTTAAACTCGACAAAACAGACCTTTTCAAACTTGTGTGGGCTGACTGGAAAGATACCTATGACACAGTGTGGAGACCCAACATTCTGACCTCCGAATAAGCCAAATGATGTAGAGGGCGTACAAGACTTCCATTTGAGCCCTGCATAAGAGTTAAAAATCATTCCTATTCCTCCCCCTCCCTCCCACTCCTTTCCTCCCCCCACTTGAATCAATAAATTAAGAAATGTGGGAACCCACGAGTCCCTTTTTGTACTTCATTATTGTGTACAAAGTCTTTATGTTCCCTTGTAAAGATGTTGACTTGAAAAATATAGACTTGATTTGTTATAGATATTATTTTGTACTGATACCCGGGTCTCTTGACCTTACATGTAATCAGAGGATTTTCTTTGATATTTATTTTCGTTATTCTTCTGTAACTTTTGTTGAATGATCAATAAAGTTTTTGAAAACTTAAAAAATCTTTTGAAAACTTAAAATTCTGACTTTAATGATAATATCTAAAAACACAAATGAATGACATTGATATATATAATTAACTAGTCCTAAAGCCCATTCACACCGGCCATTTTTTGCAGTACATCGGTCCCACGCCTTGCTCTCTCTCCCTCCCCTCTCTTTTGCTCTCTCTCCCCCTTCTCTCTTTTGCTCTCTCTCCCCCTCTCTTTTGCACTCGCTTGCCCCCTCTCTTTTGCTCTCTCTCCCCTCTCTTTTGCTCTCTCTCCCCTCTCTTTTGCTCTCTCTCCCCTCTCTTTTGCTCTTTCCCCTCTCTTTTGCTCTCTCTCCCCTCTCTTTTGTTCTCTCTCCCCTCTCTTTTGTTCTCTCTCCCCTCTCTTTTGCTCTTTCCCCTCTCTTTTGCTCTTTCCCCTCTCTTTTGCTCTCTCTCTCCTATCTCTTTTGCGCTCTTTCTCTCCCCCTCTCTTTTGTGCTCTCTCTCTCCCCTCTCTTTTGCGCTCTCTCTCTCCCCTCTCTTTTGTGCTCTCTCTCCCCCTCTCTTTTGTGCTCTCTTTCCCCCCTCTCTTTTGCACTCTCTCTCTCCCCCCTCTCTCTTGTACTCTCTCCCCCTCTCTTTTGAGCTCTTTCGCTCCCCCTCTCTTTTGCTCTCTCTCTCCTACCTCTCTTTTGCTCTCTTCACCCTCTCTTTTGCTTTCTCTCCCCCTCTCTTTTGCTCTCTCGCCCCTCTCTTTTGCTCTCTCCCCTTTTTTTGCGCTCTCTCTATCCCTCTCTTTTGCGCTCTCTCTCTCCCCCTCTCTTTTGTGCTCTCTCTCCCCCCTCCCTTTTGTTCATTCTCTCCCCACTCTATCTTGTGCTCGCTCCCCCTCTCTTTTGTGCTCTCTTGCTCCCCCTCTCTTTTTCTCTCTCTTCCCCCTCTCTTTTGCTCTCTCCCCTCTCTTTTGCACACTCCCCCTCTCTTTTGCTCTCTCTTCCCCACTGTTTTGCTCTCTTCCCCCTCTCTTTTGCACTCTCCCCCTCTCTTTTGCTCTCTCCCCCTCTCTTTTGTGCTCTCTCCCCCTCTCTTTTGCACTCTCTCTCTCTCCCTCTCTTTTGTGCTTTCTCCCCCCCTCTTTTGTGCTCTCTCTCCCCCTATTTTGCTCTCTCTTCCCCCTCTCTTTTGTGCTCTCTCTCCCCCTTCTCTTTTGCGCTCTCCCTCTCCCCCTCTCTTTTGCTCTCTTCCCCCTCTCTTTTGCTCTCTCTCTTCCCCCTCTCTTTTGCTCTCTCTCTCCCCCCTCTCTTTTGCTCTATCCCCCCCTCTCTTTTGCTCTCTTCCCCCTCTTTTTTGCTTTCTCTCCCCCCTCTCTTTTGCTCTCTCCCCCCTCTCTTTTGCTCTCTCCCCTCTCTTTTGCGCTCTCTCTATCCCTCTCTTTTGCTCTCTCCCCCTCTCTTTTGCTCTCTCCCCCTCTCTTTTGCGCTCTCTCCCCCTTTCTTTTGCGCTCTCTCTCCCCCCCTCTCTTTTGCTCTCTCTCTCCCCTCTCTCTTTTTCTCTTTCTCTCCTCTCTTTTGCTCTCTCTCCCCTCTCTTTTGCTCCCTCCCCCCTTCTCTTTTGCGCTCTCTCTCTGCCCTCTCTTTTGCGCTCTCTCTCCCTCCTCTCTTTTGTGCTCTCTCCCCCCTCTTTTGTGCTCTCTCTCTCCCTCTTTTGCGCTCTCTCTCCCCCCCTCTATTTTGCGCTCTCTCTCTCACCCCTCTCTTTTGTGCTCTCTCTCCCCCTCTCTTTTGCGCTCTCTCTCTCTCCCCTCTCTCTTTTGTGCTCTCCCCCTCCCACTCTTTTGTGCTCTCTCTCTCCCCCCTCTCTTTTGCTCTTTCCCCCCTCTCTTTTGCTCTCTCCCCCTCTATTTTGCTCTCTCCCCTCTCTTTTGCGCTCTCTCTATCCCTCTCTTTTGCGCTCTCTCTCTCTCTCCCCCTCTCTTTTGTGCTCTCTCTCCCCCCTCTCTTTTGTGCACTCACTCCCCCCTCTCTCTTGTGCGCTCTCCCCTCTCTTTTGTGCTCTCTTACTCCTCCTCTCTTTTGCTCTCTCTCTCCTCCCTCTCTTTTGCTCTCTCTTCCCCCTCTCTTTTGCTCTCTCCCCCCTCTCTTTTGCACTCTCCCCCTCTCTTTTGCTCTCTCTTCCCCATATCGTTTTCTCTCTCCCCCTCTCTTTTGCACTCTCCCCCTCTTGTTTGCTCTCTCCCCCTCTCTTTTGAGCTCTCTCCTCCTCTCTTTGGCGCTCTCTCTCCCCTCTCTCTTTTGCGCTCTCTCTCCCTCTCTTTTGCACTCTCTCTCTCTCCCCTCTCTCTTTTGTGCTCTCTCCCCCCTCTTTTGCGCTCTCTCTCCCCCCTCTCTTTTGTGCTCTCTCCCCTTTCTCTTTTGCGCTCTCCCTCTCCCTCTCTCTTTTGCTCTCTCCCCCCTCTCTTTTGCTCTCTCTCTCCCCCCTCTCTTTTGCTCTATTCTTCCTCTCGTTTGCACTCTCTCCCCTTCTCTTTTGCACTCTCTCTCCCCCTCTCTTTTGCGCTCTCTCTCCCTCCTTTCTTTTGCTCTCTTTATCCCCTCTCTCTTTTGCTCTCTTTATCCCCCCTCTCTTTTGCGCTCTCTACCCCTCTCTTTTGCGCTCTCTCTCTCCCCCCTCTCTTTTGCTCTCTCCTCCTCTCTTTTGCTCTCTCCCCCTCTCTTTTGTGCTCTCTCCCCCTCTCTTTTGCGCTCTCTCCCCCTCTCTTTTGCGCTCTATCTCCCCCCTCTCTTTTGCTCTCTCTCTCCCCCCTCTCTTTTGCTCTCTCTCCCCTCTCTTTTGCTCCTTCTCCCCTCTCTTTTGCTCCCTCTCCCCCCTCTCTTTTGCACTCTCTCTCCCCCCTCTCTTTTGCGCTCTCTCTCCCCCCTCTCTTTTGCTATCTTTCTCCCCCCTCTCATTTGCTCTCTCCCCCTCTCTTTTGCGCTCTCTCTCTCCCCCTCTCTTTTGCGCTCTCACTCTCCCCCTCTCTTTTGCGCTCTCTCTCCCCCTCTCTTTTGCACTATCTCTCACCTCTCTCTTTTGTGCTCTCTCCCCCCTCTTTTGTGCTCTCTCTCCCCTCTCTCTTTTGCACTCTCTCTCTCCCCTCTCTCTTTTGCGCTCTCGCCCTCCCCCTCTTTTGCGCTCTCTCTCCCCCCTCTCTTTTGCTCTCTCCCCCCTCTCTTTTGCTCTCTCTCTCCCATCTCTCTTTTGCTCTTTCTCCCTCTCTTTTGCTCTCTCTCCCCTCTCTTTTGCTTCCTCTCCCCCTCTCTTTTGCTCTCTCTCCCCCCCCTCTTTTACGTTCTCTCTTCCCCTCTCTTTTGTGCTTTCTCTCTCCCCTCTCTTTTGCGCTCTCCCTCCCCCTCTCTTTTGCGCTCTTTCTCTCCCCCTCTCTTTTGCACTCTCTCTCCCCCCTCTCTTTTGCGCACTGTCTCTCCCCCCTCTCTCTTGTGCTCTCTCCCCCTCTCTTTTGCGCTCTCTCGCTCCACCTCTCTTTTGCTCTCTCTCTCCCCCCTCTTTTTTGCGCTCTCTCTCCTCCCTCTCTTTTGCTCTCTCCCCCCTTTTCTTTTGCTCTCTCTCTCTCCCCTCTCTTTTACACTCTCTCCCCCCCTCTCTTTTGCGCTCTCTCCCCCTATCTTTTGCGCTCTCTCCCCCTCTCTTTTGCACTCTCTCCCCTCTCTCTTTTGTGCTCTCTCCCCCTCTCTTTTGCGGTCTCTTTCCCCCTTCTCTTTTGCGCTCTCCCTCTCCTCTCTTTTGCTCTCTCTCTTCCCCTCTCTTTTGCTCTCTCTCTTTCCCCTCTTATTTTCTCTCTCCCCCTCTCTTTTGCGGTCTCTCTCCCCCTTCTCTTTTGTGCTCTCCCCCTCCTCTCTTTTGCTCTCTCTCTTCCCCTCTCTTTTGCTCTCTCTCTTTCCCCTCTTATTTTCTCTCTCCCCCTCTCTTTTGCTCTCTCTCTCCCCCTCTCTTTTGCTCTCTCTCCCCTCTCTCTTCTGCTCTTTCCCCTCTATTTTGCTGTCTCCCACATCTTTTTTGCTCTCTCTTACCCTCTCTTTAGCTCTTTCCCATCTCTTTTGCTCTCTCCCCCTCTCTTTCTATCTCCTTCTTCTCTCTCTCTCTCTTGCGCACCCGGCCCCGCCCCTGCTATGTCCGCTCACGCCCAGACCCAGCCTGCTCACGCCCACTTCTGTCCACCGTCACTGTGCCGCAGCAGATCATGTAGACTCTAAGGCCAGGTGTGTTTTTCCTTGTGGTGTCTCTACTGCGCATGACACCTTCGGACAAACAAACTTGGCTCTCTCTCCCCCCTCTCTTTTGTGCTCTCTCCCCCTCTCTTTTGCACTCTCTCTCTCCCCCTCTCTTTTGCACTCTCTCTCACCTCTCTCTTTTTTGCTCTCTCCCCCCTCTTTTGTGCTCTCTCTCCCCTCTCTGTTTTGCGCTCTCTCCCCCCTCTTTTGTGCTCTCTCTCTCCCTCTTTTGCGCTCTCTCTCCCCCCTCTATTTTGCGCTCTCTCTCTCACCCCTCTCTTTTGTGCTCTCTCTCCCCCCTCTCTTTTGCGCTCTCTCTCTCCCCTCTCTCTTTTGTGCTCTCCCCCTCCCACTCTTTTGTGCTCTCTCTCTCCCCCCTCTCTTTTGCTCTCTCCCCCCTCTATTTTGCTCTCTCCCCTCTCTTTTGCGCTCTCTCTATCCCTCTCTTTTGCGCTCTCTCTCTCACCCCTCTCTTTTGTGCTCTCTCTCCCCCTTTCTTTTGTGCACTCACTCCCCCCTCTCTCTTGTGCTCTCTCCCCCTCTCTTTTGTGCTCTCTTACTCCTCCTCTCTTTTGCTCTCTCTCTCCCCCCTCTCTTTTGCTCTCTCTTCCCCCTCTCTTTTGCTCTCTCCCCCCTCTCTTTTGCACTCTCCCCCTCTCTTTTGCTCTCTCTTCCCCATATCGTTTTCTCTCTCCCCCTCTCTTTTGCACTCTCCCCCTCTTGTTTGCTCTCTCCCCCTCTCTTTTGAGCTCTCTCCTCCTCTCTTTTGCGCTCTCTCTCCCCTCTCTCTTTTGCGCTCTCTCTCCCTCTCTTTTGCACTCTCTCTCTCTCCCCTCTCTCTTTTGTGCTCTCTCCCCTCTCTTTTGCGCTCTCTCTCCCCCCTCTCTTTTGTGCTCTCTCTCCCCTTTCTCTTTTGCGCTCTCCCTCTCCCTCTCTCTTTTGCTCTCTCCCCCCTCTCTTTTGCTCTCTCTCTCCCCCCTCTCTTTTGCTCTATTCTTCCTCTCGTTTGCACTCTCTCCCCTTCTCTTTTGCACTCTCTCTCCCCCTCTCTTTTGCGCTCTCTCTCCCCCCTTTCTTTTGCTCTCTTTATCCCCCCTCTCTTTTGCTCTCTTTATCCCCCCTCTCTTTTGCGCTCTCTACCCCTCTCTTTTGCGCTCTCTCTCTCCCCCCTCTCTTTTGCTCTCTCCTCCTCTCTTTTGCTCTCTCCCCCTCTCTTTTGCGCTCTCTCCCCCTCTCTTTTGCACTCTATCTCCCCCCTCTCTTTTGCTCTCTCTCTCCCCCCTCTCTTTTGCTCTCTCTCCCCTCTCTTTTGCTCCTTCTCCCCTCTCTTTTGCTCCCTCTCCCCCCTCTCTTTTGCACTCTCTCTCCCCCCTCTCTTTTGCGCTCTCTCTCCCCCCTCTCTTTTGCTATCTTTCTCCCCCCTCTCTTTTGCTCTCTCCCCCTCTCTTTTGCGCTCTCTCTCTCCCCCTCTCTTTTGCGCTCTCACTCTCCCCCTCTCTTTTGCGCTCTCTCTCCCCCTCTCTTTTGCACTATCTCTCACCTCTCTCTTTTGTGCTCTCTCCCCCCTCTTTTGTGCTCTCTCTCCCCTCTCTCTTTTGCGCTCTCTCTCTCCCCTCTCTCTTTTGCGCTCTCGCCCTCCCCCTCTTTTGCGCTCTCTCTCCCCCCTCTCTTTTGCTCTCTCCCCCTCTCTTTTGCTCTCTCTCTCCCATCTCTCTTTTGCTCTTTCTCCCTCTCTTTTGCTCTCTCTCCCCTCTCTTTTGCTTCCTCTCCCCCTCTCTTTTGCTCTCTCTCCCCCCCTCTTTTACGTTCTCTCTTCCCTTCTCTTTTGTGCTTTCTCTCTCCCCTCTCTTTTGCGCTCTCCCTCCCCCTCTCTTTTGCACTCTCTCTCCCCCCTCTCTTTTGCGCACTGTCTCTCCCCCCTCTCTCTTGTGCTCTCTCCCCCTCTCTTTTGCGCTCTATCTCTCCCCCCTCTCTCTTGTGCTCTCTCCCCCTCTCTTTTGCGCTCTCTCGCTCCACCTCTCTTTTGCTCTCTCCCTCCCCCCTCTCTTTTGCGCTCTCTCTCCTCCCTCTCTTTTGCTCTCTTCCCCCTCTCTTTTGCTCTCTCCCCCCTTTTCTTTTGCTCTCTCTCTCCCCTCTCTTTTACATCTCTCCCCCCTCTCTTTTGCGCTCTCTCCCCCTATCTTTTGCGCTCTCTCCCCCTCTCTTTTGCACTCTCTCCCCTCTCTCTTTTGTGCTCTCTCCCCCTCTCTTTTGCGGTCTCTCTCCCCCTTCTCTTTTGCGCTCTCCCCCTCCTCTCTTTTGCTCTCTCTCTTCCCCTCTCTTTTGCTCTCTCTCTTTCCCCTCTTATTTTCTCTCTCCCCCTCTCTTTTGCGGTCTCTCTCCCCCTTCTCTTTTGCGCTCTCTCCCTCCTCTCTATTGCTCTCTCTCTTCCCCTCTCTTTTGCTCTCTCTCTTTCCCCTCTTATTTTCTCTCTCCCCCTCTCTTTTGCTCTCTCTCTCCCCCTCTCTTTTGCTCTCTCTCCCCTCTCTCTTCTGCTCTTTCCCCTCTATTTTGCTCTCTCCCCCATCTTTTTTGCTCTCTTTTACCCTCTCTTTAGCTCTTTCCCATCTCTTTTGCTCTCTCCCCCTCTCTTTCTATCTCCTTCTTCTCTCTCTCTCTCTTGCGCACCCGGCCCCGCCCCTGCTATGTCCGCTCACGCCCAGACCCAGCCTGCTCATGCCCACTTCCGTCCACCGTCACTGTGCCGCAGCAGATCATGTAGACTCTAAGGCCAGGTGTGTTTGTCCTTGTGGTGTCTCTACTGCGCATGACAGCTTCGGACAAACACACTTGGCCTTTAATATTATATGATGGGCCCTTGTTCAATACCACCCTGCTCAAACAGCCAATTACACTTGAGCTTTCAATCACGCCCTTTGACTAGTGATTACAAACCACTAGCTCAGATCTTGCAGCAAAGTTATAAATGTTCTACATTATTGTATATAGATGACATATCCTAGGTCAAATATTGTATGCTTGTGCTAATAAAAATAATAATTATTTGTTGTTTTATCAAATTTAAAATTCTAAACCATTAGAATTTGCCATATGACATTTTTTTGTTGAACTTTGCTGTTTTAAACTAAAAGTGATTTGGATAACACCGAAAAAGAAGCCAAAAAACATCAAAGTATTTTTTAAATAACACATATGATATAACCTAAACATGTTCTACTACAATGCTTCACTGGCTTTTTAGTTTGTGTTTTCAAAGATATTTACAGAATCAAAATATTTGAAGGAAATTAAATTGATACAGAATTGACAATGACTTCCTAATGTGCTGGAGGTTTAAAAGTGTGATTTGAACTAGAATTTTTAGCATTTTATTAAAACAGGAAAGTATTATTTTTGTAAACACAGAGAATGTTCTAATGTGTTAGAGTATTTTATTATTGCACTATTACATATAACCATTTCTTTAACTTCTACAAATGCAGTTGAACACTTACTTTAAGTCAACTCCAGGGCAACAATGCACTGCTGGTAAATAACACATCTTGTGAGCCAATGACAAAAGCCACCAATAACAAGCTAGCTCCCACTTTTGATTTTGAATATCACTTTTAATTACGAATGTACTTAATAGATCGAATATACACATTCAAAAATTGAATGTCTATATTCGATTTATTTTGAACATTCGAATATTACATTTATAAAACACAGTTGTAGACTATAAATACTATTTCAAATTCTAATTAAAATATTACATTTATAAAACACGGTTGTAGACTAGAAATACTATTTCAAATTAGAACATTACATACATAAAATATAATTGTAGATTAGAAATACTATTTAGAAAACAAAATCGAATACTAAAAATTTGATTTGGATAAAACAAATTTGAAATCTAATGTGATGTAAAATACATACGGCTAGATTACGAGTTATGCGTTAAGGTAAAAAAGCAGCGTTAAGAGGTCCTAATGCTGCTTTTTTTACTACCGCTGCTATTCCGAGTCTTGAAGGTTTAGTAGGGTCACCACACACTTCTTTGGCCTTACAGCAAAACGTCTTACGTAAACTTTGTAAAGTCTTTTTTCTATGGGACTTCCATAGCGCCGGTATTACGAGTCTGTCCTGGGAGGCCAAAAAGTGAGCGGTACAGCCTACCCCATCAAGAGTCCTAAAGCATTTAAAAGTCAGTAGTTAAGGGTTTTATAAGGGCCCGCAAAAGGTCCTTTTAAGGGCTATTGGTAGTTTAGTTTAGGCTAGGGTTTTTTTTTATTTGGGGGGGTTTATTTTGATAGGGCTATTAGATTAGGTGTAATTAGTTTAAATATCTTGTAATTTGTTTATTATTTTCTGTAATTTAGTGTTTGTTTTTTGTACTTTAGCTAATTTAATTTAATTTAGGTAATTGTATTTAATTTAGTTAAGTTATTTAATTATAGTGTAGTGTTTGGTGTTATTGTAACTTAGGTTAGGTTTTATTTTACAGGTACTTTTGTATTTATTTTAGCTAGATAGTTATTAAATAGTTAATAACTATTTAATAACTATCCTACCTAGTTAAAATAAATACAAACTTGCCTGTAAAATAAAAATAAACCCTAAGATAGATACAATGTAACTATTAGTTATATTGTAGCTAGCTTAGGGTTTATTTTATAGGTAAGTATTTAGTTTTAAATAGGAATTATTTAGGTAATGATAGGAATTTTTAGTTAGATTTATTTTAATTATATTTAAGTTAGGGGGTGTTAGGGTTAGACTTAGATTTAGGGGTTAATACATTTAGTATAGTGGCGGCAGATTAGGGGTTAATAAATGTAGGTAGGTGGTGGCGATGTTAGGGACGGCAGATTAGGGTTTAATAATATTTAACTAATGTTTGCGAGGCGGGAGTGCGGCGGCTTAGGGGTTAATATGTTTATTATAGTGGCGGTGACGTTGGGGGTGGCAGATTAGGGGTTAATAAGTGTAGGTAGGTTGTGGCGACATTGGGGCAGCAGATTAGGGGTTAATAAATATAATGTAGGTGTCGGCGATGTTAGGGGCAGCAGATTAGGGGTTCATAAATATAATGTAGGTGACGGCGGTGTCCGGAGCGGCAGATTAGGGGTTAATAAGAATAATGTAGGTGTCGGTGATGTTGGGGGTAGCAGGTTAGGGGTTAATAATATTTAACTAATGTTTGCGAGGTGGGAGTGCAACGGTTTAGGGGTTTATATGTTTATTATAGTGGCGGCGACGTTGGGGGCGGCAGATTAGGGGTAAATATGTGTAGGTAGGTTGCGGAGACATTGGGGGCGGCAGATTAGGGATTAATAAATATACTGTAGGTGTCGACGATGTTGTGGGCAGCAGATTAGGGGTTCATAAATATAATGTAGGTGGCGGCGGTGTCCGGAGCGGCAGATTAGGGGTTAATAAGAATATTGTAGGTGTCGGCGATGTCGGGGGCGGCAGATTAGGGGTTAATAAGTGTAAGATTATGGGTGTTTAGACTCGGGGTTCATGTTAGGGTGTTAGGTGTAGTGATGTTGCGAATTGTTCGCAGACAAATAGTTCCCGGTGAACATAGCTTGTTCGCGTTCGCCGCGGCGGGCGAACATATGCGATGTTCGATCCGCCCCCTATTCGTCATCATTGAGTAAACTTTGACCCTGTATCTCACAGTCTGCAGACACATTCCAGCCAATCAACAGCAGACACTCCCTCCCAGACCCTCCCAGCTCCTGGACAGCAGCCATTTTAGATTCATTCGGAAGCTGCATTGTTAGTGAGAGGAGGGACAGTGTAGCTGCTGGTGATTTTATAGGGAAATTGATAGCTAGGCTAGTGTATTCAGTGTCCACTACAGTTCTGAAGGACTCATCTGATCTCTGCTTTAAGGACAGCACCCCAAAAAGCCATTTTTAGGGCTAGAACATCATTTATTTTTTTCCTGTGTAATCTAATTGCAGTTGCTTGCCTGCCAATCCACTTGCCCAGTGCCACCACTCATATCTGGTGTAACAGTAGTGTAAATCATTTTTAAAAAAAAAACTTTTTTGACTGTGAAACATCAGTCTGCTAGTGTAATCTAATTGCAGTTGCCTGCCTGCCAGCGTGTGTGCCAGGCCCTCTTGCCCAGTGCCACCACTCATATCTGGTGTAACAGTAGTGTAAATAATAAAAAAAAAAAAAAAACTTTTTGGACTGTGATACATCAGTCTGCTAGTGTAATCTAATTGCAGTTGCCTGCCAGCGTGTGTGCCAGGCCCACTTGCCCAGTGCCACCACTCATATCTGGTGTAACAGTAGTGTAAATAATTTAAAAAAAAAAAAACTTTTTTGACTGTGAAACATCAGTCTGCTAGTGTAATCTAATTGCAGTTGCCTGCCTGCTAGCGTGTGTGCCAGGCCCACTTGCCCAGTGCCACCACTCATATCTGGTGTAACAGTAGTGTAAATAATAAAAAAAAAAAACTTTTTTGACTGTGAAACATCAGTCTGCTTGTGTAATCTAATTGCAGTTGCCTGCCTGTCAGCGTGTGTGCCAGGCTCACAGCGTATACTGTGCCCACTTGCCTAGTGCCACCACTCATATCTGGTGTAACAGTAGTGTAAATTTAAAAAAAAAAACTTTTTGGACTGTGAAACATCAGTCTGCTTGTGTAATCTAATTGCAGTTGCCTGCCTGCCAGCGTGTGTGCCAGGCTCACAGCGTATACTGTGCCCACTTGCCCAGTGGCACCACTCATATCTTGTTTAATAGTAGTGTAAGTGTAAATTTAAAAAAATAAAAACTTTTTGTACTGTCAAACATCAGTCTGCTTTTTTTGTGTCAGGCTCACAGTGTATACTGTGCCCACTTGCCCAGTGCCACCACTCATATCTTGTTAAAATAGTAGTGTAAGTGTACATTTAAAAACAAAAAAAAACTTTTTGGACTTTGAAACATCAGTCTGCTTTTTTGTGTCAGGCTCACAGCTTATACTGTGCCCACTTGCCCAGTGCCACCACTCATATCTTGTTTAATAGTCTGCTAGTGTAATCTAATTGCAGTTGCCTGCCAGCGTGTGTGCCAGGCCCACTTGCCCAGTGCCACCACTCATATCTGGTGTAACAGTAGTGTAAATAATTTAAAAAAAAAACAAACTTTTTTGACTGTGAAACATCAGTCTGCTAGTGTAATCTAATTGCAGTTGCCTGCCTGTCAGCGTGTGTGCCAGGCCCACTTGCCCAGTGCCACCACTCATATCTGGTGTAACAGTAGTGTAAATAATTAAAAAAAAAAACTTTTTTGACTGTGAAACATCAGTCTGCTTGTGTAATCTAATTGCAGTTGCCTGCCTGTCAGCGTGTGTGCCAGGCTCACAGCGTATACTGTGCCCACTTGCCTAGTGCCACCACTCATATCTGGTGTAACAGTAGTGTAAATTTAAAAAAAAAAAACTTTTTGGACTGTGAAACATCAGTCTGCTTGTGTAATCTAATTGCAGTTGCCTGCCTGCCAGCGTATGTGGCAGGCTCACAGCGTATACTGTGCCCACTTGCCCAGTGGCACCACTCATATCTTGTTAAAATAGTAGTGTAAGTGTACATTTAAAAACAAAAAAAAACTTTTTGGACTGTGAAACATCAGTCTGCTTTTTTGTGTCAGGCTCACAGCTTATACTGTGCCCACTTGCCCAGTGCCACCACTCATATCTTGTTTAATAGTCTGCTAGTGTAATCTAATTGCAGTTGCCTGCCAGCGTGTGTGCCAGGCCCACTTGCCCAGTGCCACCACTCATATCTGGTGTAACAGTAGTGTAAATAATTTAAAAAAAAAAAAACTTTTTTGACTGTGAAACATCAGTCTGCTAGTGTAATCTAATTGCAGTTGCCTGCCTGTCAGCGTGTGTGCCAGGCCCACTTGCCCAGTGCCACCACTCATATCTGGTGTAACAGTAGTGTAAATAATTAAAAAAAAAAACTTTTTTGACTGTGAAACATCAGTCTGCTTGTGTAATCTAATTGCAGTTGCCTGCCTGTCAGCGTGTGTGCCAGGCTCACAGCGTATACTGTGCCCACTTGCCTAGTGCCACCACTCATATCTGGTGTAACAGTAGTGTAAATTAAAAAAAAAAAAACTTTTTGGACTGTGAAACATCAGTCTGCTTGTGTAATCTAATTGCAGTTGCCTGCCTGCCAGCGTATGTGCCAGGCTCACAGCGTATACTGTGCCCACTTGCCCAGTGGCACCACTCATATCTTGTTTAATAGTAGTGTAAGTGTAAATTTAAAAAAATAAAAACTTTTTGTACTGTCAAACATCAGTCTGCTTTTTTGTGTCAGGCTCACAGTGTATACTGTGCCCACTTGCCCAGTGCCACCACTCATATCTTGTTAAAATAGTAGTGTAAGTGTACATTTAAAAACAAAAAAAAACTTTTTGGACTGTGAAACATCAGTCTGCTTTTTTGTGTCAGGCTCACAGCTTATACTGTGCCCACTTGCCCAGTGCCACCACTCATATCTTGTTTAATAGTCTGCTAGTGTAATCTAATTGCAGTTGCCTGCCAGCGTGTGTGCCAGGCCCACTTGCCCAGTGCCACCACTCATATCTGGTGTAACAGTAGTGTAAATAATTTAAAAAAAAAAAAACTTTTTTGACTGTGAAACATCAGTCTGCTAGTGTAATCTAATTGCAGTTGCCTGCCTGTCAGCGTGTGTGCCAGGCCCACTTGCCCAGTGCCACCACTCATATCTGGTGTAACAGTAGTGTAAATAATTAAAAAAAAAAACTTTTTTGACTGTGAAACATCAGTCTGCTTGTGTAATCTAATTGCAGTTGCCTGCCTGTCAGCGTGTGTGCCAGGCTCACAGCGTATACTGTGCCCACTTGCCTAGTGCCACCACTCATATCTGGTGTAACAGTAGTGTAAATTTAAAAAAAAAAAACTTTTTGGACTGTGAAACATCAGTCTGCTTGTGTAATCTAATTGCAGTTGCCTGCCTGCCAGCGTATGTGCCAGGCTCACAGCGTATACTGTGCCCACTTGCCCAGTGGCACCACTCATATCTTGTTTAATAGTAGTGTAAGTGTAAATTTAAAAAAATAAAAACTTTTTGTACTGTCAAACATCAGTCTGCTTTTTTGTGTCAGGCTCACAGCTTATACTGTGCCCACTTGCCCAGTGCCACCACTCATATCTTGTTTAATAGTCTGCTAGTGTAATCTAATTGCAGTTGCCTGCCAGCGTGTGTGCCAGGCCCACTTGCCCAGTGCCACCACTCATATCTGGTGTAACAGTAGTGTAAATAATTTAAAAAAAAAAAAAACTTTTTTGACTGTGAAACATCAGTCTGCTAGTGTAATCTAATTGCAGTTGCCTGCCTGTCAGCGTGTGTGCCAGGCCCACTTGCCCAGTGCCACCACTCATATCTGGTGTAACAGTAGTGTAAATAATTAAAAAAAAAAACTTTTTTGACTGTGAAACATCAGTCTGCTTGTGTAATCTAATTGCAGTTGCCTGCCTGTCAGCGTGTGTGCCAGGCTCACAGCGTATACTGTGCCCACTTGCCTAGTGCCACCACTCATATCTGGTGTAACAGTAGTGTAAATTTAAAAAAAAAAAAACTTTTTGGACTGTGAAACATCAGTCTGCTTGTGTAATCTAATTGCAGTTGCCTGCCTGCCAGCGTATGTGCCAGGCTCACAGCGTATACTGTGCCCACTTGCCCAGTGGCACCACTCATATCTTGTTTAATAGTAGTGTAAGTGTAAATTTAAAAAAATAAAAACTTTTTGTACTGTCAAACATCAGTCTGCTTTTTTGTGTCAGGCTCACAGTGTATACTGTGCCCACTTGCCCAGTGCCACCACTCATATCTTGTTAAAATAGTAGTGTAAGTGTACATTTAAAAACAAAAAAAAACTTTTTGGACTGTGAAACATCAGTCTGCTTTTTTGTGTCAGGCTCACAGCTTATACTGTGCCCACTTGCCCAGTGCCACCACTCATATCTTGTTTAATAGTCTGCTAGTGTAATCTAATTGCAGTTGCCTGCCAGCGTGTGTGCCAGGCCCACTTGCCCAGTGCCACCACTCATATCTGGTGTAACAGTAGTGTAAATAATTTAAAAAAAAAAAAACTTTTTTGACTGTGAAACATCAGTCTGCTAGTGTAATCTAATTGCAGTTGCCTGCCTGTCAGCGTGTGTGCCAGGCCCACTTGCCCAGTGCCACCACTCATATCTGGTGTAACAGTAGTGTAAATAATTAAAAAAAAAAACTTTTTTGACTGTGAAACATCAGTCTGCTTGTGTAATCTAATTGCAGTTGCCTGCCTGTCAGCGTGTGTGCCAGGCTCACAGCGTATACTGTGCCCACTTGCCTAGTGCCACCACTCATATCTGGTGTAACAGTAGTGTAAATTTAAAAAAAAAAAACTTTTTGGACTGTGAAACATCAGTCTGCTTGTGTAATCTAATTGCAGTTGCCTGCCTGCCAGCGTATGTGCCAGGCTCACAGCGTATACTGTGCCCACTTGCCCAGTGGCACCACTCATATCTTGTTTAATAGTAGTGTAAGTGTAAATTTAAAAAAATAAAAACTTTTTGTACTGTCAAACATCAGTCTGCTTTTTTGTGTCAGGCTCACAGTGTATACTGTGCCCACTTGCCCAGTGCCACCACTCATATCTTGTTAAAATAGTAGTGTAAGTGTACATTTAAAAAAAACAAAAAACTTTTTGGACTGTGAAACATCAGTCTGCTTTTTTGTGTCAGGCTCACAGCTTATACTGTGCCCACTTGCCCAGTGCCACCACTCATATCTTGTTTAATAGAAGTGTAAGTGTATATTTAAAAAAAAATGACAGGCAGAGGCAGGCCACCACTGCTGTCGTGGTCATGGTGCTGTGATTCCCTTTGGCCCTAGAATAATGCCCAGTGTTCAGAGGCCACGTCCCATGAACTCGAAAAATCCTGAGGAAATAGTTGACTTTTTAACACAGGACACCCAATCTTCTATAGCTTCCCCTCCGAACCTTGTTGCACCATCCTCCTCCAGCTTATCTTCGGGCACCTCTCAAGTTACCACTCGCCCGCATGCTGCCACCACCAACACTAGCACCACAGCCGCTTCACTTGATCTGTCAGAGGAGTTTTTTACACATCAGTTGGAAGAAATGAGTGATGCGCAACCATCATTGACAGAGGATGTAGATAATAGTGATATGTCTCAGTCAGGCAGCATTACAGACATGGACGTACGGTGTGATGATGATGATGTTGTACCTGCTGCTGCTTCCTTTGTAATTTGTCAGATACAAGTGAAGCGGTTGATGATGACGATGCATCCGTGGATGTCACGTGGGTTCCCGCTAGAAGAGAAGAAGAACAGGGGGAAAGTTTAGATGGGGAGACAGAGAGGAGGAGGAGGAGACGAGTTGGAAGCAGGGGGAGGTCGTCGCAAGGAGCTAGTGGCACAGTCAGACAGCATGCATCGGCACCCGGGGTCAGCCAGACAGCACGCCAATCAACGCATGCTGTTGCCACCACCAGAATGCCATCATCGCAGAGCTCAGCAGTGTGGCATTTTTTGTGTGTGTCTGCCTCTGACAACAGCGATGCCATTTGCAACCTGTGCCAAAAGAAACTGAGTCGTGGGAAGTCCAAAACCCACCTAGGTACAACTGCTTTGTGAAGGCACATGATCGCACATCACAAACGCCTATGGGATCAACACATGATTAGAAGCAGCACACAAACTCAAAGCCGCCATCCTCCTCCTGGTCCAGCATCTTCAGCCACGTCAACCACTGCTGTCCTCCTTGCCCCCTCTCAACCATCTGCCACTCCGTCTCTCTTCCGGAGCAGTTCCTGCTCATCTGCCCACAGTCAGGTGTCTGTCAAGGACATGTTTGAGCGTAAGAAGCCAATGTCACAAAGTCACCCCCTTGCCCGGCGTCTGACAGCTGGCTTCTCTGAACTCTTAGCCCGCCAGCTTTTACCATACAAGCTGGTGGAGTCTGAGGCGTTCAAAAAATTTGTAGCTATTGAGACACCGCAGTGGAAGGTACCTGGCCGAAATTTCTTTGCACAAAAGGCAATTCCCAACCTGTACTCGATTGTGCGAAAGGAAGTAATGGCATGTCTGGCACACAGTGTTGGGGCAAGGGTCCATATGACCACTGATAGCTGGTCTGCAAAGCATGGTCAGGGCAGGTATATCACCTACACTGCGCATTGGGTAAACCTGCTGATGGCTGCCAAGCATGGAATGTGTGGCTCTGCAGAGGAGGAGTTGGTGACACCGCCACGACTTGCAGGCAGGCCTGCTGCCACCTACTCTACTCCTCCTACTCCATCCTCTTCCATAACCTCCTCGGCTGAGTCCTCTTCTGCTGCTACATCTTGCTCCACATCAACGGCACCCCCCAGCTCCGCAGGTACTATTCCACATCCCGGATACGGCAGTGTCACGCCGTCTTGGGGTTGACTTGCCTGAAAGCAGAGAGTCACACCGGACCTGCACTCCTGTCTGCCCTGAATGCACAGGTGGATCAGTGGCTGACTCCGCACCAACTGGAGATCGGCAAAGTGGTTTGTGACAACGGAAGTAATTTGGTGGCGGCATTGAAATTTGGCAAGTTGACACATGTGCCGTGCATGGCACATGTGTGTAATCTGATCGTTCAACGCTTTGTGCATAAGTACCCAGGCTTACAGGACGTCCTGAAGCAGGCCAGGAAGGTGTGTGGCCATTTGAGGCGTTCCTACACGGCCATGGCACACTTTTCCGATATCCAGCGGTGAAACAACATGCCAGTGAGGCGCTTGATTTGCGACAGCCCGACACGTTGGAATTCAACACTCCTAATGTTCGACCGCCTGCTCCAACAAGAAAAAGCCATTAACGAGTATTTGTATGACCGGGGTGCTAGGACAGCCTCTGCGGAGCCTGTAGGCTCATGCGTCCTTTTGAGGAGGTGACAAACCTAGTCAGTCGCACCGAAGGCACCATCAGCGACATCATACCATTTGTTTTCTTCCTGGAGCGTGCTCTGCGAAGAGTGCTGGATGAGGCCGTAGATGAGCATGAAAAGGAAGAGGAAGAGTTGTGGTCACCATCACCACCAGAATCAGCCTTATCAGCATTGCTTGCTGGACCAGCGGCAACGCTGGAAGAGGATTGTGAGGAAGAGGAGTCAGAGGAGGAATGTGGCTTTGAGAAGGAGGAGGAAGACCAACCACAACAGGCATCCCAGGGTGCTCGTTGTCACCTATCTGGTACCCGTGGTGTTGTACGTGGCTGGGGGGAAGAAGATACCTTCAGTGACATCACTGAGGATGAGGAACGGGACATGAGTAGCTCGGCATCCAACCTTGTGCAAATGGGGTCTTTCATGCTGTCGTGCCTGTTGAGGGACATTCGTATAAAAAAGCTGAAGGAGAACGACCTGTACTGGGTGTCCACGCTACTAGACCCCCGGTATAAGCATAAAGTGCCAGAAATGTTACCCAATTACCACAAGTCGGAAAGGATGCAGCATTTCCAAAATAAATTAAAAAGTATGCTTTACACAGCGTATAAGGGTGATGTCACAGCACAACGGGAATCTAACAGGGGAAGAGCTGAAAGTAATCCTCCGACAGCCACGACCACGCCGGCATGGACGGGACGCTTTACAGACGTGTTGTTGATGGAGGACATGCAGAGCTTTTTAACTCCTATGTATCGCCACAGCCCTTCGGGGTCAACCCTCAAAGAACGACTCAACCGACAGGTAGCAGACTACCTCGCCTTAACTGCAGATCTCAACACTCTGAGGAGCGATTAACCCCTTGACTACTGGGTGTGCAGGCTTGACCTGTGGCCTGAGCTATCCCAATTTGCAATAGAACTTCTGGCCTGCCCCGCTTCAAGTGTCCTGTCAGAAAGGACCTTCAGTGCAGCAGGAGGTATTGTCACTGAGAAGAGAAGTCACCTAGGTCAAAAAAGTCTAGATTACCTCACCTTTATTAAGATGAATGAGGGATGGATCCCAAAGGGACTGACATTGGGCGATACATTCGGGTAAAAGAGGCCTGATGAGATGAGCTGCCTTGGGCTAAAAATGGTCCACACGCTGCTGTATTTTATCTTCAAATGCCGGATGACTTGGGTGACATCCGCCACCAACTAGGGTTCAAGCTGCAATGTTTTAGGGCACTTTCTGCCTCGGAAACAAACATCAATTTTTCTGGCCGCTGCTACAGCAACAATACCTAATTTTTCAGGCATGTGTACATGCCAAATTTTTCTGGCCTCTGGTGCTGCACTGTGGCTTCAAAAACCAAACCAAAAAAAAGGCACTTAACAGGGATTAAACTGATAGGAATAGTACTACTTAACACACCACTCCTATCTGGTGGCACATTAGATTGCACGTGCAGTGCCCCAAATTTGAAGTAGGAGCACCGACCAAGCATCTTTTTCCATCTCCCGGTTCCTAAAATCCATGCCATATACACATCCCCTGATAGGGGACACCGCAGTGGAAGGTACCCGGCCAAAATTTCTTTGCACAAAAGGCAATCCCCAACCTGTACTCGATTGTGCAAAAGGAAGTAACCTTACCATGGGTCCCAGGCCGCAAGTCTTGTAATTCTCTGTCTGGGAAATTATCTATCTATCAAATCTATCTATTTATCTATCAAATCTATCTATCGTATCTATCAAATGTATCTATTGCATCTATTGATCTATCTATCTAATCTATGTATCTATCTATCTATCTATCTATCAAATCTATCTATCTCGTGGCCGGACCGACCAAGCATCTTTTTCCATCTCCCGGTTCCAAAAATCCATGCCATATACACATCCCCTGATAGGGGACACCGCAGTGGAAGGTACCCAGCCGAAATCTCTTTGCACAAAAGGCAATCCCCAACCTGTACTCGATTGTGCAAAAGGAAGTAACCTTACCATGGTTCCCAGACCGCACGTCTTGAAATTCTCTGTCTGGGAAATTATCTATCTATCAAATCTATCTATTTATCTATCAAATCTATCTATCTATCTAGCTATCTATCTATCATCTATCTATCTATCGTATCTATCAAATGTATCTATTGCATCTATTGATCTATCTATCTAATCTATGTATCTATCTATCTATCTATCTATCTATCTATCAAATCTATCTATTTCGTGGCCGGACCGACCAAGCATCTTTTTCCATCTCCCGGTTCCTAAAATCCATGCCATATACACGTACCCTGATAGGGGACGTAACAGGTATTAAACTGATAAGAATAGTACTACTTAACACACCACTCATATCTGGTGGCACAGGAAATTGCACGCGCAGTGCCCCAAATTTGAAGTAGGAGGACCGACCAAGCATCTTTTTCCATCTCCCGGTTCCTAAAATCCATGCCATATACACGTCCCCTGGCGCCGCAACTGCCTCTGGGAACCTTACCATGGGTCCCAACCGGCACGTCTTTTAATTCTCTGTCTGGGAAATTATCTATCTATCAAATCTATCTATTTATCTATCAAATCTATCTATCTATCTATCTATCAAATCTATCAAATGTATCTATTGATCTATCTATCTAATCTATGTATCTATCTATCTATCAAATCTATCTATCTCGTGGCCGGACCGACCAAGCATCTTTTTCCATCTCCCGTTCCTAAAATCCATGCCATATACACGTCCCCTGATAGGGGACGTAACAGGTATTAAACTGCTAAGAATAGTACTACTTAACACACCACTCATATCTGGTGGCACAGTAGATTGCACGCGCAGTGCCCCAAATTTGAAGTAGGAGGACCGACCAAGCATCTTTTTCCATCTCCCTGTTCCTAAAATCCATGCCATATATACGTCCCCTGGCGCCGCAACTGCCTCTGGGAACCTTACCATGGGTCCCAGTCCGCACGTCTTGTAATTCTCTGTCTGGGAAATTATCTATCTATCTATCAAATCTATCTATTTATCTATCAAATCTATCTATCTATCGTATCTATCAAATGAATATTTCATCTATTGATCTATCTATCTATCTAATCTATGTATCTATCTATCTATCTATCTATCAATATCTATCTATCTCGTGGCCGGACTGTTTTGTGACAGTCACTTGTGTTTCGGCCAAATGCCTGTCGGCCAAATGTCCGTCTGCCAAATGTCCGTCGGCTAAAAGTCCGGCCACGATTGCACGTGCAGTGCCCCAAATTTGAAGTAGGAGGACCGACCAAGCATCTTTTTCCAGGTTCCTAAAATCCATGCCATATACACGTCCCCTGATAGGGGGCGTAACAGGGATTAAACTGATCAGAATAGTACTACTTAACACGCCACTCATATCTGGTGGCACAGTAGATTGCACGCGCAGTGCCCCAAATTTGCCCCCTAAAATCCATGACATATACACGTCCCCTGGCACCGCAACTGCCTCTGGGAACCTTACCATGGGTCTCAGACCGCACATCTTGTAATTCTCTGTCTGGGAAATTATATTTCTATCAAATCTATCTATTTATCAATCAAATCTATCTATCTATCGTATCTATCAAATGTATATTGCATCTATTGATCTATCTATCTAATCTATGTATCTATCTATCAAATCTATTTATCTTGTGGTTGTGCAAATGGACTGTTTGCGGTTGTTTGTGGTGCGTTACACGGGGAGTTTGGTCTGTCACTGTGAAGCGGGCGTAACCCTTACACTACCTGATCGATACAACATCATACTTGATGTTTTAAAGCACGTTATTCCAAACAATTTAGGAATGTTAGGTGATTTATGCCCTTTATGGATTAAAACCAGACTCTGCATCAACTATGTAATTTTCCGTGGGAGTTTTGCCATGGATCCCCCTCCGGCATGCCACAGTCCAGGTGTTAGTCCCCTTGAAACAACTTTTCCATCACTATTGTGGCCAGAAAGAGTCCCTGTGGGTTTTAAAATTCGCCTGCCTATTAAAGTCAATGGCGGTTCGCCCGGTTCGCCCGTTCGCGACCAGTTGTGGACGTTCGCGTTCGCTGTTCGTGAACGGAAAATTTTACGTTCGCGACATCTCTAGTTAGGTGTAGACATAATTTTTTTTTCCCCATAGGAATCAATGGGGCTGCGTTACTGAGTTTTACGCTGCTTTTTTGCAGGTGTTAGACTTTTTCTCAGCCTGCTCTCCCCGTTGATTCCTATGAATATATCGTGCACGATCTTAAGAAGCACTGGTATTGAAGTGTGGTAAGGAGCAAAATTTTGCTCAACGCTCACTTCTTGTCTTTTAACGACGGGTTTGTAAAAACTTGTAATACCAGCGCTGTAGGAAAGTGAGCGGTGAGTAAAAACTGCTCATTAGCACCGCATAGCCTCTAACGCAAAACTTGTAATCTAGCCGATAGTTAAACATTCTATGGTACGAACACATATTTTCGAATGTTATTGAAAATTAGAAATCTAAAATTAGAAAAAAGAATGTTTGAGTGTTAAAATGAACAAATGTATCAATTTTTTTTTTTTAATTTGAATGTTTTGAAACAGTCGCCCATCCCTAATTTTATATATACACACATAATGTTCTTAACTTTTCACCTTGTAAACAGCAATCAAAGTTCATCATAAATATGTTTCTGACCCTGTCAAACTTAATATAACCTTCTATGTTTTGTTCTGCTATGATTTGCAAAAAAAAACAGTTTCAGTTATTTTAATGTGGGCCTTTTCCTATTGTATGTTATAAATGTGCAAAGATGCAATGTGTGAGTTATAATAATGAGCTATACAAGTGTGCCCAGCTTTCCTTAGCTCCTAGCTATTGACATGCAAATCATATTTTTACTTTTACTTCAATGAACCTGGGAAATGTATTTTTAAGACCACAGGATTTCAATGAGTCTTAATAAATGGAAAAAAATGAAAGCAGAGCTTATGTATGCCTCCGTTTTTGAAAATGCTGTTTTTCCTTTGAACTCAAGTGTGCCTTCTTTTAAATACTATCTTTTATTTATATAATAACTCTGTTGTGCATTCATTTTATACATCTCTACGTATATTCAAAAATGTTCTGATACTATGACAACAGAGAAAACAAATGACAAAGCTATTAAAACTATAAAATGAGATGTAAATATTCATTCAGTATGAATTAGAATGCAGCTCCTACTATGCAAGTCCCTGAATCCAATCAGTATTCATTCATACCTAGTATAGTTCTGCTTAAAAAAAAGCACTTTTATTCGTACCACTTCAGAAAACTTTGGTTCAAGAACTGACATGTATATATTTGTTTTCTGAAGAGAAATAGTTAATAATAATTCTAATACAATTAACTCTACATTTTGTACAGTAAATTACTGCATCTTCTTTAGGCAATGTTATTATTCTCTAAATATCTATCACAAACAAATTTTATTAGAAGTACTACTAAGATGTGCCTTTTGATTATATATATCTATATATATATATATATATATATATATATATATATATATATATATATATATATATATATATATATATATATATATATATATATATATATATATATATATATAACAAATGTCCGTAGTGCACTGCACACACTCTCAGCAACCACAAGTGTCCGGGGTGCATTCAAAGCCAAATATACATAAATAAAATAGGAGCGCACTCGCCGGGTCTTAATTTAATATCTTTTAATCAAGTGACGTTTCGGGGTCGTTAGCCCCGTCCTCAGACCATTACATATATTAAAATAAACATACAGCATTTATACTTTACCCACCACAATTACCACGTACTACCGGTAGTGCCTCCGGCATCCTGCAAAGCTCATTGCGCAGGTCCGCCGGTTGTCATAGCAACCCGTGTACACAATCTATAAAAAGGAACAAACGTTAGTAATGCATATAATCTAGATGCTACACAATCCAATAGTAATTGCAAAATATGTCCAATATGTAGTAATATTTACTCTGATAAAGCAAACAGCTTAAAGCGCGCTATTTGAGTCCCGGCCACAGTGTAGACATATCCGGTTGTCATGCCAACCGTTGTTGTTAGTCTACGTCAGTGGGGACTCAGATAGCCTGTGTCAATAGTGACTTTAAGGGCATTAGCATAGCTTAAATATTGTCACAATACATATCTCAATATATATACAGTACCAGAATAAACCTACAAGCTAGTCCCTATGTTTAGATCAATCCCTTACCTATGACATACTATCTAGCTTATGTGGGACTAAACCGGGGCTACTCTTGAAGATAAAACATAAAACATATAACTCCTCAATTATAAATGTTATACCATCCTAACTGGACTTCCTAGCAATTTAATAACCCGATTTCTCAAAAGAATACTGGATTAAGTGAATTATAAAAAGCAATGCCAATCCAGTTGGGTATTTAATCCCTTGGGGGCCAAAGTCCCCAAGTTGTAAATGCACTTAGATTCATTTTGCAGTAAAAAGTTGGCTCTGTCACCCCCCCTATTGAGTTTGGGCATGTGATCAATAATAACATATCTTAGATCACTAACCGTATGGCCACACATCGCAAAATTCCTAGCAACAGGCTGTTCTGATCCTTTTTCTCGGATTGCCAGCCTAATAGCAGCGCGATGGTTAGCCATACGGATACGTAGGGTATCTACCGTCTTACCTACGTAAAAGAGTCCACAAGGACAATGTAAAAGATAGACTATGAACTCTGTTGTACATGTTACTCTGTATCTAATTGTGTACTTTCTGTTAGTATGGGGATGTAGGAATGTCTTGGTGTTACTCATCCCACTGCACGTCATGCAGCCGAGACAGCTATAGCATCCCACTTTGGGGGATTGAAGCCAAGTTCTCTTCTTGTAACTATCCACAGGACCCACTTTAACCAGAGTGTCCCTTAGTGATCTTCCTTGTCTGTAACTCACTCTTGGTGGCCCCATTGTGGTAAAAGGTAGTGTTGTATCACTGGCCACAATCTCCCATTTATCTCTTACAATTTGTGGTACTTCATTTTTGTCTGCGGTGTATGTAGTTAGATAGGCCAATCGATTTTCCATCACCAGCGGTTCTCTTGTACGCAGGGCATCATCCTGTTTCATGTTCCAAAACTGTGTGAGATGTTTATCAATATGAGCTTGTTGGTATCCTCTTTGCAGAAATCTTTCTTTCATATCCAGTAGTTGTTCTTTAGCTTTCTCAGGGTCACTGTTATTATGTACTACCCGTTTAAATTGTGATATGGGTAAGGCTCGCTTTAAACCAGGTGGATGGCAGCTGGTGGCTTGTAATAGTGAATTTCTATCAGTAATTTTCCGGTATAGGGTGGTCCCCAGCCCATCCCCCAAAATTCGCAGGTCTAAAAAGTCCACTGTGGTCTTGTTGTATTCCATTTTAAACTGCAAATTAAGTAAAACCTGATTCATTTGCTGCAACCAAATAGACAATTCATTTTCAGAGCCATCCCAAATCAAGAACAAATCGTCAATGTAGCGACGAAAAAATAGGATCTTGGTGTCATTAAACAACTCTGTATGATGTTGTTCAAATTCAGCCATGTAGATATTGGCGTACGATGGGGCCATACACGACCCCATCGCCGTTCCAAGTAGTTGGAGATAATATCTGTTCTCGAAGCGAAAATAATTCATCTTCAGGCAGAATTCCAGAAGTTCTAATAGCCATTCCATATTAGAACCTACATAAGGATATCTGCACAGGTGATTACGTACAGCCTCTATACCCTGATGATGTGGTATCACCGTATAGAGACTCACCACATCAAGGGTGACTAGATATTCAGTTCCCTTAAGTCCTTTGATCGCCTTTAGTTCTTTAATCAAGGAAATGGAATCTAGTAGAAATGATGGCATATTGTGGACGATAGGTTGCAGAATGGAATCCAAATACACAGCAATTGGTTGTAGTAGGGATCCTATTGCTGACACTATCGGTCTCCCTGGTGGTCGCGTGGCGTGTTTATGTACCTTCGGCAGTGTATAAAACACTGGCGTCCTCGGGAACAGCACTGTTAGATAGGCCAGCAATTTTTCATCAATCAGCTCGCCCGTTAGAGCATTGTGTAAAGACTCATCCACTTGTTTCTTAAATGTCCAAACTGGATCCCCTGGTAGTTGTCTGTAGGTATTTGTATCTTGTAATTGAGTCATAATCTCTTGTTGGTAATAAGCATAATCTAAGAGTACTACCGCCCCACCTTTATCTGCTTCACAGAAAATAATGGAGTGATTTGACTTTAAATCCTGTAGGGCTTTTTTCTCCATCTTTGTCAGATTATTCCTACAGAGATCCTTTGAGGCCATACATCCTTTACTCAGTTGGTCTGCTAGTAAACGGCTATAGGTTTTTATACTCGGATTGGAACTACATGGATCATATTTCCCTTTAGCCCGGAATTTAGGTATTTCAGAGCTATTGTTCCCAAAATGTTCACGTAATCTCAAAGTACGTTTCTGTAAATTTCTGTAATTCCAGATATGTCGTAAAAGGGTCATTCAGTTCAGTGGGTATGAATGACAAACCTTTATTTAGCACCTGAGACTCCGTGGATGTAAGTACATGTGAACTCAGGTTCAGAACTATATCCTCCATTAGAACCAACGTTGTCTGGGGGGGTCTTCCTCTTAATCCCCCCCCCTCCTGATGTGTGGCCTGCGCCCCTCATGTTTTTTGAACGTGTGATGACACCTTGACTGTTATTAGGTGAATCAATATTGGGTGCAGTAGCCCCATCGGACTCTGAACTGTTGCCTGATATATCCACTGTTGTCAGGTTCCTGGGTTTGTGGTATCTTGGCCGCCTGGTCCGCATGTCTAACATACCCCTTCTTTCTTCTGGGCTCAACAACCAGCGGTATACCCTTTTCTCCTTATAGTCCATCGTGACTACATCCCATTTTTTATTCTTAAAAGTTGTCAACTCATGTTGGTATTGTTGTAGCTGGTGTTCCAGTTTATTTAACCAGTCGTTGTCTTTGTCCAATTCCAATTCTGCTTTATGTACCTCCTCAAACTTGGCTACCTCTGTTTCAGCCACCTTCATAAGTGCTCCGACTTCCTCTATCACCAAGAGGATCAAGTCTAGCGAGCACTTATTAAGTATTCTGCACCATTTGGCGCAAAAAGCAGTGTTGTTCCTCCCAATTGTTGGTACATTTTTGACCCTGAAGCCCCTGGGTATATACATCTTGCGATGATACTCTGAAAGAAAACTTCCATGAAGTGAAAGATCAGTGCATTTCTTTTTTAATTTCAGCAATTTAGTATACAGATGTTCAGACGAGACCTTTATGTCCCTCACAGGCAATGCTGCAAACCGGATGCGGTCAGCATCATCTTGTGTATAATTAAACACAGTAGCTCCAGGGATATTATCCTCTATGTCATCCATTATAGCTGGCATAGATTGTTCCATTATAAGGGTGAACTTTAAACACCAATCTTCAGTGCGCACACCCAGTGTTAGTGAAAAAATGATGGTCCTGAGTCAGGTAAATAGTGTTAATTCTTAGGGTGCTATAGTGCCAAAAAAAGTCAATAACAAATGTCCGTAGGGCACTGCACACACTCTCAGCAACCACAAGTGTCCGGGGTGCATTCAAAGCCAAATATACATAAATGAAATAGGAGCGCACTCACCGGGTCTTAATTTAATATCTTTTAATCAAGTGACGTTTCGGGGTCGTTAGCCCCGTCCTCAGACCATTACATATATTAAAATAAACATACAGCATTTATACTTTACCCACCACCATCACCATGTACTACCGGAAGTGGCTCCAGCGTCCTGCAAAGCTCATTGCGCAGGTCCGCCGGTTGTCATATATTTATATATTTTTATTATTATTATTATTTTTTTTAAAAACCTCAACCTTGATTAAAGGTAAATGAAAGTCAAAACTGAAGTTTGATTGTTCAGATAGAATAATTTTAAGAGATTTTTCAATTTGCTTATTTTTTGTTGAAAAGCATACCTAAATTGGCTCAGGAGCAGCAATATACTAATTGAGCTACCTGGTGATTGGTTGTTATGCACATATGCCTTGTTAACACTGTCTCAACAGATTTCTTCAGATCCAGATCAGTTCCACTAGTGCATTACTGCTATAGAGTTAACTTTAGCACCTGCAAAGTGGTTAACCACTAAGTTAAAAACATTGTTTTATGTAAACGATTAAACAATAATGACAAATAAGAGTATTTCTGTTTTGCTCTTTTATAACTCTCTATGGCCCCGATATTTAAAGGATCGACATAGATTTTCTGAAAAAAAGGAGAACACCCACAAAATGCCAAAAATTTGCCATCAGCTGACATCGCCACTTGTGGTGGGGGGCGTATTTGAAATGTTCCCACACAGCACAGACAGTGCATTTACTGAAACCAAAAACTTTTTTCTGAGCAGGAACACTTTAAATAATGCATATCTAACCTTACTGTAACTACACTACGTGCCTCACACTGTAAAATCTTGCCACTGAAAAGGTGGAGAGCAAAACATGGCTGAAACCCTAAACTTAACCTGCTGTCATGTTCTGTCTCAGGATATTTTGTGAGAGTCTCATTGTCTGGAACAATTGCTTTAAATGAAGATCAATAGAAGCCATATAGATTGAAAAGATATCAGATTTATTTAAACAAGAAAATACTTTGAGCAAATACTTGCAGGGTATTTTAAATATGTACTATTCAGGTATGTTATGTCCACATACACCAGGAGTGGAAAGGAACAAACAAGTAAGCACAGATGCAGATTCAAAAGGAAAGTCTTTCTCCTGGTAATAACTGAAGTGCAGGATTTGCATAAAGCAGGAAATAAACTTGTAAACAGGTGGTAGGTTTAAAGGTAAAGTCTTTCTCCTGGTAATAACTGAAGTGCAGGAATTGCACAAGGCAGGAAACAAACTTGTAAACAGGTGCAAAGGTGAAGTCTTCCGCCAATTATATACTGAAGTAAAGGCAACAGGTTCTGGCTTGTGAGAAAACAGAAACAATGTGCACCCTAACAGCCAGCCTTAAATAGGAAGGTTTTGCACAGGATTGGTTTAGAGTATAACCAAAATTGAAAGCACCTGTGTTTTGCACAGGTGAAAATACAATTAGACAAATACAGCTTTGGCAGTTCTTTTAAGTTGCATGATATTGCATTTGAAATTTACAAACTGGTATAACTGGCTGTGGCTCAACACACAAGTAAACAGAGTAGTAAATACAGAGCCATGGGTTCAAATCCCTGCACTGCCCTGTCAAGCAGAATTCCTCCCAGACCTTTTCTTTTTCTTTTTTAGTCTGGAGGATTGGTTTGTGACACCTGCATTTCAAATATTGGAATATATCACACAACTGGTAATCTCTATACCTGACTAATAAAGACAAAAAAACAACAACTCCCTATTATAACTATCGGAGCTATGTCGATAGTTGTATATACAATGTTTAAAGGATATGCATTTTCCTGTATAATACATATTAAATTAAGCATTGTATATATTTTAAGAATGTTTTTTTTTTTAACATGGAAAAATAACATGTTTAAAATCAATAAATACTTAAATTAATATGCATTATACAGGAACATTCATATAATTTAAACATTGTATATACACATACTGCTCCTCTAAACTATTAACCCTTTATGAGCCCTCACCACCAACACAACCTAACTCCATTACACTAAAAACCTAACCAAACCCCTAACCCTTTAACCCCTAAACCTTTACAACCCCCCACCACAAACACCACCTAACCTATTAAGGTATATGAAACCCAAATTATTTATTTCATGATTCAGATAGAGCATGAGCTTTTAAACACATTTTTAATTTACTTATAATATAAATTTTTCTTTTGTCCCTTTTGTATCTTTATCTTTATGTGTTTAGGAGCTGGCCTATTTTACGAGCACTATATGGCAGCAGTTTTGCAAGAATGTTATCCATTTGCAAGAGCACTAGATGGCAGCACCATTTCCTGCCATATAGTGCTCCAGATGTCTACCTAGGAATTAGGGATGGGCAAATGTGTTTATATTCAAATTCAAATGTTAGAACGAATTTTATTGTAGAAATTTGATTTACATAATCGAATGTTGATAAGAACGAATATTCTTTAAAATTCTATTATCAAGTGTTATTTACAGTTTTCGAATGTCACTTTCGAATTTGAATGTCACATTCGAATTCGAATGTCACATTCGATTTAGAATATTACATTCAAATTTGAATTTTACATTTATAAAACACAGTTTCAAATTCAAATGCTACTTTCGAATTTGAATGTGACATTCAAATTCGAATATTACATTTATACAGCACAGTTTTAGACTAGAAATATTATTTTGAATTCAAATGTGATTAAATGCTACATTCGAATTCGAATGTGACATTCAAATTCAAATATTACATTTATACAGCACAGTTGTGGACTACAAATACTATTTTGAATTTGAATGTGACATTCAAATTTGAATATCAAATTCGAATTAGAGTATTACATTTTAAAAAAACCACAGTATTAGATTAGAAATACTATTTCAAATTTGAATGTTACATTTAAATTTGAATATTACATTTATAAAACACAGTATTAGACTAGAAATTCTATTTAAAATTCGAATGTGACATTAAAATTCGAATATTACAGTTGTAGAATAGAAATACCATTTTGAATTTGAATGCTACATTCGAATGCGAATGTGACATTCAAATTCGAATATTACATTTATACAGCACAGTTATGGACTACAAATACTATTTTTAATTTGAATGTGACATTCAAATTTAAATATCAAATTCGAATTAGAATATTTTTTTTTTTAAAAAACACAGTATTAGATTAGAAATACTATTTCAAATTTGAATGTTACATTTTGAAATTAAATGTGATATAAAATACATAGCTAAACATTCTACTATTCGAACAAATATTTTTTTATTTTATTAAAAAATTCAAAAACGAAAATTCAAAAATAGAATGTTATATAAACATTCTAAATTCGATTTGAACGAACGTATCAAAATTCGTTTTAAATTTCGAATTTTTAGAAACATTCGCCCATCCCTACTAGGTATCTCTTCAACAAATAATATAATGTGGCCTGAAAGGCATCCAGCTGCAACGTGCTAAACTTCAGTGGTCAGCGACAAATGGTGGGTGACAATTGTGGTAATTTGGGGCTAGCCATGGGTGTAAATTATGTCAAAAAGTGCCTTTCCCCATCTGCCTTGTTTGCTTAGGCCCTAATACACCCCTGTATTTTTGTGCATTTGTGTTTTTATAAGGGTTTTATCCTGAACAAAGAGAAGCCTCAAATAAATATTACAGAATGGATTATATATGTCCCAATCAAATAATTTGAATTCAATACTAAATGCAAGGAATATTAATGTCCTGTGGATAAATCAGTGCTTAAACTCAAGAAAATTGTCCAGCATCTAGTTTTATACGTTATGTAGTTTATTAAATCCCATTAACATTTCAAAATATAACTAAGATTAAAAAATTATTAATAAATATGAAATGAAGACACATATGTCCTGTCTTCTCTGAAAAAGTATGAAACAGGAAGTTAGTAACTCATTAGACACTATGGGCGAGATTACATATGCACCACCCGTAAAATTCACATCTGAATATCACATATATGGCGGCGACAGTTCATAAAGTGCAGTAAGTCAGATAAACTAGCGATGTCCATAAATTAGCATAAATACAAATTTCTGGAGTCGCCAATGACTTACAGCACTTTAGAAACTGCTGGCGCCTAAGAATATTAAAACAAATCTCAAATCTCCCGTAAAAGTCTAACCCGCCTCCCAAAAATAAGCCCGACATGTAAATCCCCCATATCCGCCATCAAACCCACATCGCAACTAATAATAAATGTATTAACCCCTAAACAGACAACCCCCAACAACGCAATATACCCAATTAAACTAAAAAACCCTAATCCGCCATTAACCCACATCGCAATTTACCTAGTAAAAGTATTAACCTCTAAATCCGCCAACCCCAACATCTCAAACTACCTAATTAACGTATTAACCCCTAATCCACCTTTAACCCACATCGCAACAAACCTTATAAATCTATTAACCCCTAATCCCCCAAACCCACACAACGCAATAATGCTAATAAAACTTTTAACCCCTAAACTGCCAAACCTCCACAACGTAAGTACCCTAATTAACCTATTAACCTCTAATCCACCAAACCCCCACAACACAAATAAGTAATTAAATTACTAAACCCCCTAACCTAACACCCTCTAAATTAACCCCAATTACTTAAATAAAAAATACTAAGTTACAATTAAAATAAAAAAGCTAACATTAATTTAAAAAAAACAAACCTAAAATTAAATTAATCTAAGATTACAAAAAATAAAAAAGTCTAACATTATGTAATATAATAAGCAAAAATTATCCAAAATAAAAAATAAACCTAATCCCTATGAAAATAAAAAAGCCCCCAAAATAAAAACACCCCTTAATCTAATGCTAAACTACCAATAGCCCTTAAAAGGGCTTTTTTTGCAGGGCATTGCCTTAAGTTAAACAGCTCTTTTACCTTACAAAATTACTAAGTCCCCCTTAACAGTAAAACCCACCACCCACCAAACCCCCAAAATAAATAAACCTAACACTAAAAAAACCTAAACTACCCATTGCCCCGAAAGGGGCATTTGTATGGGCATTGTCCTTAAAAGGGCATTCAGCTCTTTTAAGAGTGCCCATTAAAACCCTAATCTTTAAAAAAAAAATCCTAACTCTAACCCCTAAATAGGTACTCACCGTTCCATGAAGTCTGGCGGAGAAGGTCCTGTTCCAGGCGGTGAAGTCTTCTTCCAAGCGGCCGACATCTTCTTCTAAGCGGGGACCACTAACTTCTTCATCCAGGACCAAGCCGGCGCGGAACACAGATGAGCCTGGAGCAGTACAGGCGACCACGGAGCCATGGAGCGTGAAGGATCCTCTTTGTATGATCGCCGCCGTAAAATGAATAGTGAATTCAAGGTATGCATTTAAATATGGCATCCCTTGCATTCCTATTGGCTGATTTGATTCTTCAAATTCAAATTAGCCAATAGGATGAGAGCTACTGAAATCTTGGTCCTGGATGAAGAAGGAAGTGGTCCCTGCTTGGAAGAAGATGTCAGCCGCTTGGAAGACTTAACCCCTGGAATAGGACCTTCTCCACCGGACTTCAGGAACAGTGAGTACCTATTTGGGGGTTAGAGTTAGGATTTTTTTTCTTTTTTTTTTTTATTTAGATTAGGGTTTTAATGGGCACTCTTAAAGGAGCTGAATGACCATACAATTGCCCCTTTAGGGGCAATGGGTAGTTTAAGGTTTTTTTAGTGTTCGGTTTATTTATTTTGGGGGTTTGGTGGGTGGTGAGTTTTACTGTTAGAGGGGGGACTTAGTATTTTTTAAGGCAAAAGAGCTGATTAACTAAGGGAAATGCCCTACAAAAAGCCCTTTTAATGGCTATTGGTAGTTTAGCATTAAATTAGGGGGTGTTTCTTTTTTGTTTTTTGTTTTATTTTCATAGGGATTAGGTTTAATTTTTTTATTTTGGATAATTTTGTTTATTATTTTATGTAACATAAATGTGAAAAATAGTGGTTAAAACTAAAAAAATAATTCAATAATGGAAGGATATATCCATTCCTAGTGGAATCGCTGGGACTGTGGTCTTCAAAAAAGTCCTCAAATAAAGTGAGAAAAAGCACAAAATAATGTAACTCTGTAAAAACACTGGAAACACTTGTGAAAGAAGGACAAATGGTTACTCACATTTGGTGGAGCTAATACAAACTCTATAAGATGCGCACACCTACTTTATACTGGTAGGCAAATAGTATCTCACACCGCAATAGTATAAAAGAATATTTATTAAAATTTAAAAACGTCACAAATGCAAAGTGAACACCATAACTGGAAGGGATCTGAGAGACAATACAATGATTATCACAGTCTAGAGTCAACCACACTGCCGGATGGATACGGATGGAGGGCAGAAGCTTAACCACTTAACAACCGCAATCCTGTACCGGTTAGGTATCACTCCGCCCTTGGCGTCACTAGCATGTTTTGAAATAATGGTGAGAAAAGAGTTGCAACGTACGTTTCGCTTTGCAGCTTTGTCAAGGAATAGAGTCCGCATATCTAAAATGTCCTTTATACAGTAGAATATAATCAAACCGGAAGTGCTTGATGATTGATCTGCCATGATGGAAATGGGTAAATCGTTATTATGTATTGGCAACCCAAAAATAAAAAATAAATTAAATCTGGCAGAAGTTTATCACCAATATATGGAAACAGTAGTTAAGGGTACATTTTTATCAATGTATCATTTCAATATAAACGTAAACACAATATCAATCTTGTTAATACAAACAGTAAGTGAGAGACTATATTAAAAATTATTTCTGTGACATAATAAGGGTAATCTGACAAAACACCTTATACATAGAAGACTATCATCCCATGTTAAACAAACATATCTAAGAACTCTGATTCTAACATCAGTGATTATTGATTAATATTATTATAAATGTAAATCTGACCTAGCATCTTATACATAGAAGGATATAATACCATGTTTAATAAGCAAATCTAAAAACCCTGATTATATATCAATGATATTCTTTTAATATATTATAAATAAAAAATCAATGTAGAAAGTGGTGGACCTCAAAATCTTTATTAAGTCTGTTGGGTATGAAACTATGCATAATGTAGATCCACTTCATCTCCGTATGGCCCAAAGCATTCTGAGTATCACCCCCTCTCCAATTGGGTACCACCTTCCTAATCCCTAAAAACTGAAGATCAGCCAATCTTCTACTGTGTTTCCTATCAAAATGAGCAGATACTGTGGGGTATGGAAAACCTTTCTCAATATTGTATATGTGTTTGTTGAGTCTTGTTTTTAATAATCTAGAGGTACGCCCTATGTAGATCAGTTCACACGAACAGCATAATAGGTAAACAACATTTTTGCTGTTACATGTGATAAACTAATCTATATCATAATTTTTTTTGCCATCTTTTGAATAAAACGTATTACTCCACTTGGGTGCGGGTTTCATATGTTTGCATGCATTGCAAAACTGTCACCTTCTAAAACCCATATGTCAGGGAAGAAGCCAATTTTTTGTCAGATTCTCATCTGATCTTATAGAATTATTTTAAAGTTGCAGTTTTAAATTAGGAACTTTTCTGAACATAATATTTGGAACATCTCCCAAAAGTTCAGACAACCCTGAATCACGGAAAAATATATCCCAATGTTTCATCCCAATGTTTCTGTATAATTCCCCTTAGATCTTTACTTTGTGTACTGTGTTGGAATATAAGCATATTCACTAGTTTGTCATCATACTTGTTATTAGCCGACATTTTATTTTTATATTAAAGTAATTCTTTTCTATCTAATTTAGACACTTCTTCTATTTTGGCACCCAATAAATGACCTGAATAGCTCTTCTCTAAAAATAATTTTTTTTAGATTTGTGTCAGGGTGCCAGGAATCAGACTGAGACGAAAAGTGCATAAATAATCACACCTTTATTAATAGCAAAAAATTATAAAATGTCCAGAAGTCAAATAACAAGCCAGGAGTCAAAACCAGAGCTGGTAGTCAGAGCCGAGTCAGGAGCCAAAGCGAATAGTCAGACGAGCCAGAATCAGGAACAAGGAGAACAGCAGAGTCAGGAACAAGCCAGGGATCAGGAACCAGGAAGGACATCAGGCAGCCAGGTAATACACAGGAACTCTCACAAACAGGTATCAGACAAGGCAAAGGCAAAGCATACTGAACAGAGGCCCTTTAAATAATAAATGATGACATCACAATTCTGAGACTGCATCCTGTCTCACATGGATGATGCACAACAGTCTGGCCATAAAAGGAAGTGCAGGAAGTGAGCAGCATCCCCCACAATGCACCAAGTCAGGAAGAGAGGTGAGTAAAATGGCTGCCAGCAGCACATGGCAAACACAAAAGGGAAAAACCCTGACAGTACCCTCCCCTCAATGACCCCTCCCCCGCGGGAGGACAAAAGGCTTATTGGGGAAACGGGCATGGAAGGCACGGAGGAGGGCATGAGCATGAACATCAGAGGAGGAAACCCAAGAACGCTCCTCCGGACTGTAGCCCCTCCAGTGAACCAAATACTGTACACGGCCCCTGGACATACGAGAGTCAATAATGCTGCTGACCTCATACTCCTCATGGTTGTCAACAAAGATAGGACGGGGATGAGGCAACACAGTGGTAAACCGATTACAAGAGGGAGACATGAAAAACATTGGAGATGCGCATAGCAGGAGGAAGGTCAAGAGCGTAGGCCACAAGATTAACCCGTCGGAGTATTCGAAAAGGACCAACATAACGGGAAGCCAATTTATTGGAAGGCACACAAAGGTTCAAGTTGCGGGAGGACAGCCAAACTCTCTCACCAATCTGGTAGGAAGGTGCGGGCAGATGCCTACGATTAGCCTGGAACTTTTGGCGCTGCATAGAACGATGAAGGCAATCCTGAATCTGCACCCACGTGGAACAGAGTTGCCGGAGATGCTCCTCCAAAGCCGGAATACCCTGAGACATGAATGAATCAGGCAACAAGGATGGTTGAAACCCATAATTCGCCATGAATGGGGATAACTTGGAGGAAGCATTAATAGCACTATTACGAGCAAACTCTGATCTGAGACATAGCAACGGAGGAACTGTTCCAGGGCTTGTTTAGACCGTTCCGCAGCCCCATTGGATTGAAGGTGATATGCTGAGGAGAAGGAAAGCCCATTTGGGCACAAAAGGAACGCCAAAATCTGGAGAAAAACTGGCTACCCCGGTCCGACACTATCTCCTTGGGTAACCCATGTAAACGGAAGACCTCCCGGGCAAAAATTGAAGCAAGCTCCTGAGCGGTAGGCAGCTTCATCAAGGGAATGCAATGTAACATTTAGAAAAACGGTCAACCACCATAAGGATAACAGTATTGCCATTTTAAACAGGGAGCTCGACAATGAAGTCCATGGAAAGATGTGTCCAAGGACGCTCACCATTAGCAATAGGTTGAAGAAGACCCACAGGAAGACGTCGAGGAATCTTATTCTGTGCACAAACTGAGCAGGAGGCAACATACGCAGCAACATCAGAACGAAGACCTGGCCACCAGAATTGTCGAGTGACCTGCGGCTTTAGGATAGTGTTAAGTGTGCAAAAGTTTCGTTCGAAGATTCTCAGGAACAAAACACTTACCACTAGGTTTCTCAGGTGGTGCATTGGTTTGTGCAGCCAGGATCTCCTCCCCAAGGGAGAAGTCAAATTAGTACGTATGGTAGCCAAAATATGGTCAGGAGGTATAACTGGAGTAGGTACAGACTCCTCCTTGGACAGAGGCGAAAATTGCCCTAACATTCTTACTACCAGGCAGGTAGGAGACCACATAAATAAATCGAGACAAAAATAGCGCCCATCTGGCCTGTCGGGGCGACAAACGTTTTGCTTCAGATAGATAAGTTAAATTCTTGTGGTCAGTAAGAATGAGCACTGGCACGCTAGTACCCTCGAGAAGATGCCTCCATTCCTTGAGTGGCAAAATTATGGCCAGTAATTCCTTGTCGCCAATTTCATAATTGCAGTCCGCTGGAGACAATTTCTTAGAGAAGAAACCACACAGATGCAAGGAACCGTCAGGCGTAGGACGTTGAGACAAGAGGGCACCTGCTCCAGTCTCAGGTGCATCAACCTCAAGAACAAAAGGCAGGACAGGGTTAGGATGAGCCAGAACTGGAGCGGCAGCAAAGGCAGTCTTAAGACTATCAAAGGCCTCAATGGCAGTAGGTGACCAATGGAGTGGATCATTCTCTTTACGGGTCATGTCTGTGATAGGTTTGACCAAGGAAGAAAAGTTTTTAATAAGCTTTCTATAGTAATTGGCGAACCCCAAAAAACGTTGAATAGACCAAAGACCAACTGGGTGAGGCCACGGCAGAACTGCAGATAACTTGTCAGGATCCATGGAGAACCCTGCAACTGAGATAACATAACCTAGGAAGGTTACTTGAGTCGGATGGAACTCACATTTCTCAAGTTTACAAAACAGGCCATTCTCACGTAGTCTCTGAAGAACCCGTGTAACATCAGAACGATGAGCCTCAAGTGTGGGTGAGTGTATGAGGATGTCGTCTAAGTACACCACAACACACTGTTGCAACATATCTCGTAGGACATCATTAATAAATTCCTGAAAAACAGCAGGAGCATTACATAGGCCAAAGGGCATTACAAGATACTCATAATGCCCGCTCCTGGTGTTAAATGCTGTTTTCCATTCGTGACCCTCCTTAATCCTAACAAGATTGTACGCTCCTCTCAAATCAAGTTTAGTAAAGACCGTAGCTCCCTTGAGGCGGTCAAAGAGTTACGTAATGAGCGGAATAGGGTAAGCATTCTTAATGGTAAGACTATTAAGACCCCTATAATCGATACATGGTCTTAACTCACCACCCTTTTTCTTCACAAAGAAGAAGCCAGCCCCTGCAGGAGAGCAGGATTTGTGGATGATCCCCCACGACAGAGCATCAGCAACATACTCCTCCATAGCACAATTATCTGCAACAGACAGAGGGTACACCCGGCCCCGAGGAGGAATGGCTCCGGGTTGCAGGTCTATGGCACAATCGTAAGACCGGTGAGGAAGCAACGTACTGGCACGTACCTTGTCAAACACGTCTCGGAACTCTCGGTACTCCTCTGGCAATTGAGATACCGAAGAAGTGCACAAGACTTTAACTGGTTTACGAAGACAAGTGGAAATACATTGCGGGGACCACAACAAAATTTCGGACCTGCACCAGTTGAGACTGGGATTGTGCTTTTGGAGCCAGGGATAACCCAGAACAACTGGAAAATGCGGAGAGTTTATCCCCTGGAACTGGAGGGTTTCAAAATGGAGAGCCCCAACAGCCATGGACAACGGAGCAGTTTCGTGAGTAACGAGTGCGGGCTGAAGGGGCCTGCCATCAATGGCCTCAATAGCAAGCAGAACGGACCGCAGCAAAACAGGAATGGAGTGCTTTGATACAAAAGCACTGTCAATGAAATAGCCACCAGAGTCAACAAGAGCCTGAGTGACTTTGGAGGAGTCCACCCAGGAAAGGACAACCGTGACCAAAGGTTTCTCCTTAAGCGGTTCCGGGGACAAGGATAAACCACCCAAGGTCTGCCCCTGACAGGACCTTAGGTGTGAGCGTTTCCCAGCCGTTTAGGACAAGACTTCAAAAGGTGGCTCTGTAACCCACAATAGAGGCAGAGCCCCTCCCTCCTCCTAAAGGCCCTCTCCACCACGGAGAAATGCGTGAACCCCAACTGCATCGGCTCAGCAGGAGGCATGGAAGGAGAGGGAGGCATGGGTGGGAACGAACACGTAGGAGACAACGGAACAGGAGGCTTCCTCAAGCGCTCCTTGAAAGAGGGCCTCTCTCTGAGTCTGATGTCAATTAGGATCAAAAAAGACACCAATGCCTCGAGATCCTCTGGTAAATCTCTGGCAGCAACTTCGTCTTTAATCACATAAGAGAGCCCATGAAAGAAGGCAGCAACAAGGGCTTCATTGTTCCAACCTACCTCTGCGGCAAGCGTACGGAACTCAATAGCATACTGAGCAACAGATCTTGTACCTTGCTGAATGGACATGAGTCGTTTAGCAGTAGAGGAGGAGCGAGCCGGAACATCAAATACCCTTCGAAAGGAGGCCACAAATTCAGGGTAATTTGAAAAGACAGGTTTATTAGTCTCCCACAAGGGATTAGCCCAGGCAAGAGCTGTGTCAGAGAGTAACGAGATGAGAAATCCCACCTTAGCTCTGTCAGAGGGAAACGCCTCAGGTAACATCTCAAAGTATATGCCCACCTGGTTCAAAAACCCTCTGCACTGAATAGGATCGCCTCCATATCGCTGAGGTAGAGGTGCAGAACCGGACATGCTCCTGGTAGGCAAAGGTGCAGCAGCGGAAACAGTAGCAGCCATAACATGCAGGACACTTTGGTCCAAATGCAGTCCAGTGCGAGTCAGCAGGGTTTGCAGGGCTAGTGCAAATTGATCCAAGCGGTGATCCTGTACATCCATCCTGGAAATGATGACAGGTAAAGGTGGGTAATTAGCAGCATCAGGATTCATGGCCTTTGCGTAATGTCATTGTGCCAGGAATCAGACTGAGACGAAAAGTGCAAAAATAATCACACCTTTATTAATAGCAAAAAATTATAAAATGTCCACAAGTCAAATAACAAGCCAGGAGTCAAAACCAGAGCTGGTAGTCCGACGAGCCGAGTCAGGAGCCAAAGCGAATAGTCAGACGAGCCGGAATCAGGAACAAGGAGAACAGCAGAGTCAGGAACAAGCCAGGGATCAGGAACCAGGAAGGACGTCAGGCAGCCAGGTAATACACAGGAACTCTCACAAACAGGTCTCAGACAACGCAAAGGCAAAGCATACTGAACAGAGGCCCTTTAAATAATAAATGATGACATCACAATTCTGAGACTGCATCCTGTCTCACATGGATGATGCACAACAGTCTGGCCATAAAAGGAAGTGCAGGAAGTGAGCAGCATCCCCCACAATGCACCAAGTCAGGAAGAGAGGTGAGTAAAATGGCTGCCAGCAGCACATGGCAAACACAACAGGGAAAAACCCTGACAATTTGTGACTGTTCCTGATACTTATCTATATCTTTACATTTTCGTCTGAAGCGAACAAACTGTCCTTTTGGTATATTTGTTAGTCAGTGTTTTTGGTGACAGCTATCTAAATTAATATAATTGTTCACATCAATACTTTTAAAATAATTCTTGGTTTTTAATATATTGTCCTCAATGTATATTTCCAAATCTAAAAATTCAATATTGGTCCTACTATATTTCCAAGTGAGATCTATTTTGAATTCATTCTCTTTTAGGTGTTGTATAAACTCTAGCAGTTGTGCCCCATCACCTGACCAAATCATAAACAGGTCGTCGATATAGCGATGGTAGGACACCAGATATTGCACCCAGGGGGAGTCATAGATGTGTTTATTTTCCCAATCTGCCATATACAAGTTGGCATAACTGTGCGCAAATCTAGTGCCCATTGCCGTACAGCCAAAATAAATTAGTCTCAACGATGAGTTTAATACCTTATAGGATAAACTCTAATTGTTTTGGATCTAATGTTTCATCTTTTTCCAAAATGTTTTTGATAGAAATTATCCCCAAATCTTTATCTATAATAGTATATATCGATGAAACATCACTTGTTACTAACCACCAGGTTTATTTCCATTTTATGTGCTCCAAGATATTTAAAATGCTAATAGTGTCCTTTAAATAGGACCTCATATTTTTTACATATATTTGTAAGAATTGATTGATATAAAAAGAAAGATTGCTAGTGAGGGAATTGACCCCTGACATGATGGGTTGGCCAGGTGGATTGTGAACATCTTTATGAATCTTCAGTAACACGTAAAATGTAGGTGTCTGGAAATTTAACATTGAGGAAAGAATGCTTCTTTTTATTTAAAATATTATCCTTAAAACCTTTTTTTAAATACTGATCTAACCTACTTTTAAATTTCGTAATAGGGTTAGAAGTTAGTTTGATATAGGTATTTGTATCATTAAGCTGTCTATAACATTCTGCATCATACTGTGTCTTATCAAGTATTACGGTGCCCCTGCCCTTATCCACAGGCTTTATAATAATTTCTCTATTCTCTTTAAGTTCTAAAAGTGCTGTTTGTTCCTCTATTGATAGATTAGAGTTATATTTAACTTTTAATTTGTTAATATCCCTGTGAACCAGTTCTAGGAACTTTCTATGGGAGCTGATTTGTATTGTACTGGATTAAAGTGTGACTTGTTTTTAACTTCAATATGTTTGAACCTAAATGTTTCCATTGAGTTACAAAAAATGTAATGAAACCTAGTGGTTAGTAACAAGTGATGTTTCATTGTTATATACTATTATAGGTAAAGATTTGGGGATAATTTCTATCAAAAACATTTTTGAAAAAGATGAAACATTAGATCAAAAACAATTAGAGTTTATCCTTGAAGGTATTAAACTCATTATTGAGACTAATTATTTTTGGTTTAACCATAGTTACTACCTACAGGTTGACTGTATGGCAATCGGCACCAGATTTGCACCCAGTTATGAGCACAGTTATGCCAACTTGTATATGGCAGATTGGGAAAATAAATGACTCCCCCTGGACGCAATATCTGGTATCCTACCATCGCTATGTTGACAACCTGTTTATGATTTGGTCAGGTGATGAGGCACAAATGTTAGAGTTTATACAACACCTAAAAGGGAATGAATTCAAAGTAGATCTCACTTGGAAATATAGTAGGACCAATATGGAATTTTTAGATTTGGAAATATACATTGAGGACAATGTATTAAAAACCAAGAATTATTTTAAAAGTATTGAAGTGAACAATTATATTAATTTAGACAGCTGTCACCAAAAACACTGGCTAACAAATATACCAAAAGGACAGTTTGTTCGGTTGAGACAAAACTGTAAAGATATAAGTATCAGGAACAGTCTCAAATTTAAAAATTTTTTTTTTTTAGAGAAGAACTATGAATTATTTCAATTTAAAAATAAAATGTCGGATAATAACAAGTATGATGACAGACTAGCGATTATTCTTATATTCCAACACAGTACACAAAGTAAAGATCTAAGGGGAATTATACAGAAACATTGGGGTATACTTTTCCATGATTCAGGGCTGTCAGAACTTTTGGGAGATGGTCCAAATATTATGTTCAGAAAAGTTCCTAATTTAAAACTGCAACTTTCAAATAATTCTATAATATCAGATGAGAATGTGATGAAAAATTGGCTTCTTCCCTCACATATGGGTTTTAAAAGGTGCCAGTTTTGCAATGCATGCAAACAAATGAAACCCGCACCCAAGTTAAGTAATAAGTTTTATTCAAAAGATGGCAAAAAAAGTTATGATATAGATCAGTTTATCACATGTAACAGCAAAAATGTTGTTTACCTATTACGCTGTTTGTGTGACCTGATCTACATAGGGCGTACCTCTATATTATTAAAAACAAGACTCAACGAACACATATACAATATTGAGAAAGGTTTTCCAAACCACACAGTATCTGCTCATTTTGATAGGAAACACAGTAGAAGATTGGCTGATCTTCAGGTTTTAGGGATTAGGAAGGTGGTACCCAATCGGAGAGGGGGTGATACTCAGAATGCTTTGGGCCGTATGTAGATGAAGTGGATCCACATTATCAATAGTTTCATACCCAATGGTCTTAATAAAGATTTTGAGGTCCACCACTTTCTATAATGATTTTATATTTATAATATATCAAAAAAATATCATCAATCTATAATCAGGGTCTTTAGATTTGCTTGTTAAACATGGGATCATATCCTTCTATGTATAAGGTGGTAGGTCAGATTCACATTTATAATAATATCAATCAATATCACTGATGTTATAATCGGAGTTCTTAGATATGTTTGTTTAACATAGGATAATATTCTTCTATGTATAAGGTGTTTTGTCAGATTCCCCTTATTATGTCACAAAAATAATTTTTAATATAGTCTCTCACTTACTGTTTATATTAACAAGATACATTGATATTGTATTTACGTTTAAAATGAAATGATACATTGATAACAATTTATTCTTAACTACTGTTTCCATATATTGGTGATAAACAGCTGCCGGATTTAATTTATTTTTTATTTTTTGGTTGCCAATACATAATAATGATTTACCCATTTCCATCATGGCTGATCAATCATATATTCTACTGTATAAAATACATTTTGGATATGCACACTCTTTTCCTTGATGAAGCTGCAAAGTGAAACTTACGTTGGAACTCTTATGTCACCATTACGTCAAAACATGCTAGTGACACCAAGGGCGGAGTGATACCTAACCGGTACAGTATTGCGGTTGCTAAGCGGTTAAGCTTCTGCCCTCCATCCGTAGCCATCCGGCTGTGTGGTTGACCTTGGATTTTGATACTCCTTGTATTGTCCAGTTATTTTAGGGTGCCAGAAATCAGACTGAGACGAGAAGTGCAAAAATAATCGCATCTTTATTAATAACAAAAAATAATAAAAAGTCCACAAGTCAAACAACAAGCCAGGAGTCAAAGCCAGAGCTGGTAGTCAGACGATCCGAGTCAGGAGCCAAGCAAATAGTCAGACACCCTGAGTCAGGAGCCAAAGCAAGTAGTCAGATGAGCCAAAATCAGGAACAAGGAGAACAGCAGAGTCAGGAACAAGCCATGGATCAGGAACCAGGAGGGACGTCAGACAGCCAGGTAATACAAAGGAACTGGAACTCACAAACAGGTCTGAGACAATGCAAGGACAAAGCATACTGAACAGAGGCCCATTAAATAATAAGTGATGACATCACAATTCTGAGACTGCAACCTGTCTCACACGGATGATGTACACCAGTCTGGCCATAAGAGGGCATGCAGGAAATGAGCAGCATCACACACTCTTCACCAGACTCAGCAAGAGAGGTGAGTAAACTGGCTGCCAGCAGCACATGGCAAACAGAGCAGGAAAAAAAAACCCTGACAGTACCCTCCCCTCAATGACCCCTCCCCCATGGGAGGACAAAAGGCTTATTGGGGAAACGGTGATGGAAGGCATGGAGGGGGGCAGGAGCATGAATATCAGAGGAGGGAAAAGTTCCACTGGACTGTAGCCCCTCCAGAAAACCAAATACTGAACGCGGCCCCTGGACTTACAAGAGTCAATAATGCTACCTCATATTCTTCATGGTTGTCAACAGCGATAGGACAGGGATGAGGCAACACAGTGATAAACCAATTACAAACCAATGGTTTCAAGAGGGAGACATGAAAAACATTGGAGATGCGCATTGCAGGAAGAAGGTCAAGAGCGTAGGCCACAGGATTAACCCATCAGAGCATTCGGAAAGGACCAACATAATGGGGAGCCAGATTATTGGAAGGCACACAAAGGTTCAAGTTGCGGGAGGACAGCCAAACCCTCTCACCAACCTGGTAGGAAGGCGTGGGCAGATGCCTACGATCAGCCTGGAACTTTTGGCACTGCATAGAACGATGAAGGCAATCCTGAATCTGCACCCACGTGGAACGGAGATGCCGGAGATGCTTCTCCAAAGCCAGAATACCTTGAGACATGAATCGGGCAACAAGGATGGTTGAAACCCATAATTCGCCATGAACAGGGATAACTGTTAATAGCACTATTACGAGCAAACTCTGCCCAAGGTAACAGTTCAGACAAATTATTGTGGTGATCTGAAACATAGCAATAGAGGAATTGTTCCAGAGCTTTATTAGACCATACTGCAGCCCCATTGGATTGAGGGTGATATGCCAAGGAGAAGGAAAGTTGGATCCCCATTTGAGCACAAAAGGAACGCCAAAATTTGGAGACAAACTGGCTACCCCGGTCCGACACTATCTCCTTGGGTAACCCATGTAAACAGAAGACCTCCCGGGCAAAAATTGAAGCAAGCCCTGAGTGGTAGGAAGCTTCTTCAAGGGAATGCAATGTGACATTTTAGAAAAATGGTCAACCCCCACAAGGATAACAGTATTGCCATTGGAAACAGGAAGCTTGACAATGAAATCCATGGAAAGATGTGTCCAAGGATGCTCACCATTAGCAATAGGTTGAAGAAGACCCACAGGAAGACGTCGAGGAGTCTTATTCTGTGCACAGACTGAGCAGGAGGCAACATACGCAGCAACATCAGAATGAACACCTGGCCACCAGAATTGTTGAGTGACAGACAAAATCATTTGGTTCTTGCCCGGGTGACATGCGGCTTTAGGATAGTGGTAAGTGTGCAAAAGTTTAGTTTGAAGATTCTCAGGAACAAAACACTTAAGACTAGGTTTCTCAGCAGGTGCTTTGGTTTGTGCAGCCAGGATCTCCTCCCCCAAGGGAGAAGTCAAATTAGTTAAATTCTTGTGGTCAGAAAGAATGAACACTGGTACTCTAGTACCCTCGAGAAGATGCCATCATTCCTTTAGTGCCAAAATTATTGCCAGTAATTCCCTGTCACCAATTTCATAATTGCACTCCGCTGGAGACAACTTCTTAGAGAAGAAACCGCACGGATGCAAGGAACTGTCAGGCGTAGGACATTGAGACAAGAGGGCACCTACTTCAGTCTCAGACACATTGACCTCATGAACAAAAGGCAGGACAGGGTTAGGATGAACTAGAACTAGAGCGGCAGCAAAGGCAGTCTAAAGACTATCAAAGGCCTTAATGTAGGTAGGTGACCAATGGAGTGGATCATTCTCTTTACTGGTCATGTCAGTGATAGGTTTGACTAGGAAGAAAAGTTTTTAATAAACTTTCTATAGTAATTGGTGAAGCCCAAAAAACGTTGAGTAGACCAAAGACCAACTGGGCGAGGCCACGGCAGAACTGCAGACAACTTGTCAGGATTCATGGAGAACCCTGCAACAAAGATAGCATAACCTAGGTAGGTTACTTTAGTCTGATGGACATTCAACAGGACATTCTCACGTAGTCTCTGAAGAACCTGTGTAACATCAGAACGATAAGCCTCAAGTGTGGGTGAGTGTATGAGGATGTCATCTAAGTACACCACAACACACTGTTGCAACATATCTCGTAGGACATCATTAATAAATTCCTGGAAAACAGCAGGAGCCTTACATAGGCCAAAGGGCATTACAAGAAATTCATAATGTCCGCTCCTGGTGTTAAATGCTGTTTCCATTTGTGGCCCTCCTTGATCCTAACGAGATTGTACACTCCTCTCAAATCAAGTTTCGAAAAGACCGTAGCTCTCTTGAGGCGGTCAAAGAGTTCCGTAATGAGCGGAATAGGGTAAGTATTCTTAATGGTAAGACGATTAAGACCCCTATAATCGATGCATGGTCTTAACTCGCCACCCTTTTTCTTCACAAAGAAGCCAGCCCCTGCAGGAGAGCAGGATTTGCAGATGATCCCCCGCAACAGTGCATCGGCAACATACTCCTCCATAGCACAATTCTCTGCAACAGACAGAGGGTAAACCCGGCCCCAAGGAGGAATGGCTCCGGGTTGCAGGTCTATGGCACAATCGTAAGACTGGTGAGGAGGCAATGTACCAGCACGCACCTTGTCAAAAATGTCTAGGGACTCTAAGTACTCCTCTGGCAATTGAGATACAGAAGAAGTGCACAAGACTTTAACTGGATTCCCAAGACAAGTGGAAATACATTGCAGAAGCCATGACAACATTTCGGACCTGCGCTAGTCGAGACTGAGATTGTGTTTTTGGAGCCAGGGATAACTAAGAACAACTGGAAAATGTGGAGAGTTTATCACCTGGAACTGGAGGGTTTCAAAATGGAGAGCCCCTACAGCCATGGATAATGGAGCGGTTTCATTAGTAACGAGCGTGGGCTGAAGGCGCCTGCCATCAGTTGCCTCAATAGCAAGCGGAACAGACCGAGGCAAAACAGGAATGGAGTGCTTTGATACAAAAGCACTGTCAATGAAATAGCCTGCAGCACCGGAGTCAACAAGAGCCTGGGTGACTATGGAGGAGTCCACCCAGGAAATGACAACCATGACCAAAGGTTTCTCCTTTAAAAGGTGGCCCTGTAACACCCAATAGAGGCAGGGAGGCATGGGTGGGAATGAACACGTAGGAGACAACGGAACAGGAGGCTTCTGCAAGCGTTCCTTGAAAGAGGGCCTCTCTCTGATTCTGATGTCAATTAGGATCAAAAAAGACACCAATGCCTCGAGATCCTCTGGTAAATCTCTGGCAGGAACTTCGTCTTTAATCACATCAGAGAGCCCATGAAAGAAGGTGGAAACAAGGGCTTCATTGTTCCAACCTACCTCAGCCGCAAGTGTACAGAACTCAATGGCATACTGTGCAACAGATCTTGTACCTTGCTGAATGGACATGAGTCGTTTAGCAGTAGAGGAGGAGCAACCCTGAACATCAAATACCCTTCGAAATGAGGCCACAAATTCAGGGTAATTTGAAATCACAGGTTTATTAGTCTCCCACAAGGGATTAGCCCAGGCAAGAGCTGTGTCAGAGAGTAACGAGATGAGAAATCCCACCTTAGCTCTGTCAGAGAGAAACGCCTAAGGTAACATCTCAAAGTAAATGCCCACCTGGTTCAAAAACCCTCTGCACTGAAGAGGATCACCTCTATATCGCTGAGGTAGAGGTGCAGAACCAGACATGCTCCTGGTAGGACTAGGTGCAGCAGCGGAAACAGGAGCAGCCATAACTTGCAGGACACTTTGATCTAAATGTGCACTGCGAGTCAGCAGGGTTTGCTGGGCTAGTGCAAATTGATCCAAGCGGTGATCCTGTTCATCCATCCTGGAAATGATGGTAGGTAAAGGTTAATTATTAACACCATCAGGATTCATTGCCCTTGCGTAATGTCAGGGTGCCAGGAATCAGACTGAGACGAGAAGTGCAAAAATAATCACACCTTTATTAATAACAAAAATAATAAAAAGTCCACAAATCAAACAGCAAGCCAGGAGTCAAAGCCCAAGCCGACTCAGGAGCCAAAGCGAATAGTCAGACGAGCCGAGTCAGGAGCCAAAGCGAGTACGAGCCGGAATCAGGAACAAGGAGAACAGCAGAGTCAGGAACAAGCCAGGGATCAGGAACCAGGAGGGACATCAGACAGCCAGGTAATACACAGGAACTGGAACTCACAAACAGGTCTGAGACAACGCAAGGGCAAAGTATACTGAACAGAGGCCCTTTAACTAATAGGGCCTAGATTTAGAGTTTGGCGGTAGCCGTGAAAACCAGCGTTAGAGGCTCCTAACGCTGGTTTTTAACGCTGGTTTTTAACGCCCTCTGGTATTTGGAGTCAGTCATTAAAGGGTCTAAAGCTCACTTTCCAGCCGCGACTTTTCCATACCGCAGATCCCCTTACGTCAATTGCGTATCCTATCTTTTCAATGGGATCTTTCTAACTCCGGTATTTAGAGTCGTGGCTGGAGTGAGCGTTAGAAATCTAACGACAAAACTCCAGCCGCAGAAAAAAGTCAGTAGTTAAGAGCTTTCTGGGCTAACGCCGGTTTATAAAGCTCTTAACTACTGTGCTCTACAGTACACTAATACCCATAAACTACCTATACACCCCTAAACCGAGGTCCCCCCACATCGCCGCAACTCTATTACATTTTTTTAACCCCTAATCTGCCGACCGCCACCTACATTATACTTATGTACCCCTAATCTGCTGCCCCTAACACCGCCGACCCCATTATTATATTTATTAACCCCTAACCTGCCCCCCTCAACGTCGCTGCCAGCTACCTACAATAATTAACCCCTAATCTGTCGACCGCAAAGCGCCGCTACCTACATTATCCCTATGTACCCCTAATCTGCTGCCCCTAACACCGCCGACCCCTATATTATATTTATTAACCCCTAATCTGCCCCCCTCAACGTCGCTTCCACCTGCCTACACTTATTAACCCCTAATCTGCCGAGCGGACCGCACCGCTACTATAATAAAGTTATTAACCCCTAATCCGCCTCACTCCCGCCTCAATAACCCTATAATAAATAGTATTAACCCCTAATCTGCCCTCCCTAACATCGCTGACACCTAACTTCAAACATTAACCCCTAATCTGCCGACCGGAGCTCACCGCTATTCTAATACATTTTTTAACCCCTAAAGCTAAGTCTAACCCTAACACTAACACTCCCCTAAGTTAAATATAATTTAAATCTAACGAAATTAATTAACTCTTATTATATAAATTATTCCTATTTAAAGCTAAATACTTACCTGTAAAATAAACCCTAATATAGCTACAATATAAAGAATAATTATATTGTAACTATTTTAGGATTAATATTTATTTTACAGGTAACTTTGTATTTATTTTAACCAGGTACAATAGCTATTAAATAGTTAAGAACTATTTAATAGCTAAAAAAGTTAAAATAATTACAAAATCACCTGTAAAATAAATCCTAACCTAAGTTACAATTAAACCTAACACTACACTATCAATAAATTAATTAAATAAAATACCTACAATTATCTACAATTAAACCTAACACTAAACTATCAATAAATTAATTAAATACAATATCTACAAATAAATACAATGAAATAAACTAACTAAAGTACAAAAAATAAAAAAGAACTAAGTTACAAAAAATAAAAAAATATTTACAAACATTAGAAAAATATTACAACAATTTTAAACTAATTACACCTACTCTAAGCCCCCTAATAAAATAACAAAGACCCCCAAAATAAAAAAATACCCTACCCTATTCTAAATTAAAAAAGTTCAAAGCTCTTTTACCTTACCAGCCCTTAAAAGGGCCCTTTGCGGGGCATGCCCCAAAGAATTCAGCTCTTTTGCCTGTAAAAAAAAACATACAATACCCCCCAACATTACAACCCACCACCCACATACCCCTAATCTAACCCAAACCCCCCTTAAATAAACCTAACACTAAGCCCCTGAAGATCTTCCTACCTTGTCTTCACCATGCCAGGTTCACCGATCGGTCCAGAGTCTTGATCCAAGCCCAAGCGGGGGGCTGAAGAGTGACGTCCATCCTCGGGCTGAAGTCTGGATCCAAGCGGCGGCTGAAGAAATCCATCATCGAGCTGAAGTCAGAAGTCCATCATCGGGATGAAGTCTTCTATCAAGCCGCATCTTCAATCTTCTTTCTTCTGGAGCGGAGCGGAGCCATCTTCTTTCCAACCGACGCGGATCCAACCTCTTCAACCGACGCCTACTCGCCGAATGAAGGTTCCTTTAAGGGACGTCATCCAAGATGGCGTCCCTCGAATTCCGATTGGCTGATAGGATTCTATCAGCCAATCGGAATTAAGGTAGAAAAATTCTGATTGGCTGATGGAATCAGCCAATCAGAATCAAGTTCAATCCGATTGGCTGATCCAATCAGCCAATCAGATTGGGCTCACATTCTATTGGCTGTTCCGATCAGCCAATAGAATGCAAGCTCAATCTGATTGGCTGATCGGATCAGCCAATCGGATTGAACTTGATTCAGATTGGCTGATTCCATCAGCCAATCAGAATTTTCCTACCTTAATTCCGATTGGCTGATAGAGTCCTATCAGCCAATTGGAATTCGAGGGACGCCATCTTGGATGACGTCCCTTAAAGGAACCGTCAATTGTCGGGAAGTCGTCGGTGAAGATGGATGTTCTGCGTCGGCGGGATGAACATGGATCCGGAAGAAAGAAGATTGAAGATGCCACTTGATAGAAGACTTCAGCCGGATCATGGACCTCTTCAGCTCCCGCTTGGATGAAGACTTCAGCCGGATCATGGACCTCTTCAGCTCCCGCTTGGATGAAGACTTCAGTCGGATCATGAACATCTTCAGCCGCCCGCTTGGGCTTGGATCAAGACATCGGAGGAGCTCTTCTGGATCGATCGGTGAACCCGGCGTGGTGAAGATAAGGTAGGAAGATCTTCAGGGGCTTAGTGTTAGGTTTATTTAAGGGGGGTTTGGGTTAGATTAGGGGTATGTGGGTGGTGAGTTGTAATGTTGGGGGGGGTATTGTATGTTTTTTTTACAGTCAAAAGAGCTGAATTTTTTGGGGCATGCCCCGCAAAGGGCCCTTTTAAGGGCTGGTAAGGTAAAAGAGCTTTGAACTTTTGTAATTTAGAATAGGGTAGGGCATTTTTTTATTTTGGGGGTCTTTGTTATTTTATTAGGGGGCTTAGAGTAGGTGTAATTAGTTTAAAACTGTTGTAATTTTTTTCTAATGTTTGTAAATATTTTTTTATTTTTTGTAACTTAGTTCTTTTTTATTTTTTGTACTTTAGTTAGTTTATTTAATTGTATTTATTTGTAGGAATTGTATTTAATTAATTTATTGATAGTGTAGTGTTAGGTTTAATTGTAACTTAGGATAGGATTTATTTTACAGGTAATTTTGTAATTATTTTAACTATTTTAGCTATTAAATAGTTCTTAACTATTTAATAGCTATTGTACCTGGTTAAAATAATTACAAAGTTGCCTGTAAAATAAATATTAATCCTAAAATAGCTACAATGTAATTATAATTTATATTGTAGCTATATTAGGGTTTATTTTACAGGTAAGTATTTAGCTTTAAATAGGAATAAGTTATTTAATAAGAGTTAATTTATTTCGTTAGAATAAAATTATATTTAACTTAGGGGGGTGTTATTGTTAGGGTTAGAATTAGCTTTAGGGGTTAAAAAATTTATTAGAGTAGCGGTGAGCTCCGATCGGCAGATTAGGGGTTAATACTTGAAGTTAGGTGTCGGCAATGTTAGAGAGGGCAGATTAGGGGTTAATACTATTTCTTATAGGGTTATTGAGGCGGGAGTGAGGCGGATTAGGGGTTAATACATTTATTATAGTAGCGCTCAGGTCCGGTCGGCAGATTAGGGGTTAATAAGTGTAGTTAGGTGGAGGCGACGTTGGGGGTGGCAGATTAGGGGTTAATAAATATAATATAGGGGTCGGCGGTGTTAGGGGCAGCAGATTAGGGGTACATAGGGATAATGTAAGTTGCGGCGGTGTATGGAGCGGCAGATTAGGGGTTAAAAAAAATATGCAGGTGTCAGCGATAGCGGGGGCGGCAGAATAGGGGTTAATAAGTGTAAGGTTAGGGGTGTTTAGACTTGGGGTACATGTTAGGGTTTTAGGTGCAGACGTAGGAAGTGTTTCCCCATAGGAAACAATGGGGCTGCGTTAGGAGCTGAACGCAGCTTTTTTGCAGGTGTTAGGTTTTTTTTCAGCTCAAACAGCCCCATTGTTTCCTATGGGGGAATCGTGCACAAGCACGTTTTTGAGGCTGGCCGCGTCCGTAAGCACCGCTGGTATCTAGAGTTGCAGTGGCGGTAAATTATGCTCTACGCTCCCTTTTTGGAGCCTAACGCACTGAAAACCCTGCCATTGGACCCTAACGCACCCCCTTGGCCGCAAAACTCCAAATCTAGGTGTAAGTGATGACATCACAATTCTGAGACTGCAACCTGTCTCACACTGATGATGTGCACCATTCTGGCCATAAGAGGGCATGCAGGAAATGAGCAGCATCACACACTCTGCACCAACCTCAGCAAGAGAGGTGAGTAAAATGGCTGCCAGCAGCACATGGAAAACAAAGCAGGAAAAAAACCCTAACAGTTATGGTGTTCACTTTGCATTTGTGACGTTTTTAGATTTTAATTAATATTATTTTATACTATTGCGGTGTGAGATACTGTTTGCCTACCACTATAAAGTAGGTGTGCGCATCTTATAGAGCTTGTATTAGCTTCACCAAATGGGAGTAACCATTTGTCCTTGTTTAACAAGTGCTTCCAGTTGGTTTACAGAGTTACACTATTTTTTGCTTTTTCTCATTCTATTTAAGGACTTTTTTGAAGACCACAGTCCCAGGAGATTCCTCTATGAACAGATATATCCTTCCATTATTGAATTAACTTTTTAGTTTAAACCACTATTTTTCACATTTATGTTATATTTGTTTCACTTTGTGGAATTATTTGTACATTTATTTGTATTCTTAGATTAATTTAATTTTTAAAGTAATGTTAGCTTTTTATGTTAATTGTAATTTAGTGTTTTTTAATTTAGGTAATTGGGATTAATTTAGGGGGTGTTAGGTTTGGGGTCTTAGTAAATTAATTAGTTATTTGCGTTGTGGGGGTTTGGTGAATTAGGGGTTAATAGATTTATTAGGATTATTGCGTTGTGGGTTAATGGTGGATTAGGGGTTAATAGTTTTATTAGGATTATTGCGATGTGGGTTAATGGCGGATTAGGGGATACTACATTTATTAGGTTTATTACGATGTGGGTTAATGGCGGATTATGGGGTTAATACATTTATTAGGTTAATTGCAAAGTGGAGGTTGGTGGATTAGAGGTTAATATACTTTATTAGTTATTGTGGTGGGGGATTGCGATTGACAGGTAGATAGATATTGCACATGTGTTAGGTGTTAGTTTCTATTTTAAGGGAGTTATAGTGCTCACAGACTTGCTGCGTCTGCCTATGTGTGGCAATGTGAAAATGGAGCAAAATTTCTCCATTTTTGCAGCGTAAGTCCTTGCGCTGAATATGTGATATTGATTTGTGACGCTGTTTTATGTCATCTTAAGGGAGTAAAAATAGCGGCCAACGGGTGAAATAAACGCTCTGCATGTATATGCAGCACCGTATATGTGATACCAAAACCACTTAAAAAACGTTGTCACCGGCTTTAATGTAATCTTGCCCTATATACCTATATACCTATGTATATGTATGTATTTAGGTCTAAACTCACATTGTCTAGTCAAATATGTACAAGTCAAACTGGTCAGTCATGTGTGTATGTGTGTTTCTGTGAGTGTGTGTGCAAGGACAATACTGGATTAGAAGCTTTATCCTAACATTCACAAGTAATTTGATTTCAGACAATTTTGTATATATAAAAACAGTAAATTCACTATCTTAATCTGTAAGATAAATCACGTACTGCATACACTAGTATCCATCTATCTCCCTAATTCCCACCAACCCGCATGCCTCCGTAAAATCCTTCAATTAGTGGACCAGTACAGACAAGGATGAGTTATTTTGGCGGGTGACTTCAACATGACTTGGGACCCCACCTTAGACCGTAAAACCATGACTCCCGACAATACCAACCCCCAGGCAAACAGTATCTCTGCTAAGTTCCGGAGTGTAATGTCTCACTATGGAGATCCTTACACACAAGGGAAAGAGATTATACCCATTACTCACACCCCCATAAAATTTACTCTCGACTAGACCACATGTTCTGTCAAGCGGAGACCTTGGACTCCGTCATACGGTCGGAGATTGCTTTAAGCTCCTGGTCAGATCACGACTTAATTTTAACTGACTTGCACCCCACGGACAAGCCATTTCCTCGGGCAGATTGGAGACTCCCATGCCATATTCTGACAGATATCGCCTTTAGAGAGCAACTGAGGCGTGACTTATCTGAATTACTTAGCCAAAATGACAATGGGCAGACCCCTGATGATATCCTATGGGGCGCCATTAAAGCAATGGCTCGAGGACTCATAATCCGCAAACAGAGCCTTCTGAGGAAGCGGGCCGGCTTAACGCTCGCGCAGGCGCATACCAAGCTCAGGCATCTGGAAATATGCAATCGGGCCTCTATTTCAGCAGACCTGACAGATCAAATTAGAGTAGTCAGGGACCATATAAATCAACTGGAGTTAAAGCGCACTCAATGTGCCCTTTCCAAGCTAAAACAACTCTTTTATCATAAGGGAAACAAGGCTGATACGCTCTTAGCCAATAAATTACGAAACAAACATAGTGCAACCCGCATCTCGCAAATCCTCCATAATAATAAGCTGCATAATAAACCATCCCTCATAGGTGAAAGCTTTGCAGATTTCTATTCCAAACTGTATAACATTGGCACTGCGGAAAAATTACAACCGTCCTCCATACCTGAAATCAAAAAGTACTTATCCACCCTGAATCTGCCCACGCTCACGACAGAGCAGCAAACTGCGCTCACCTTACCAATCTCGCTGCTCAAATTAAGCAAACCATTAAGCGCCTAAAGCCTCTTAAGGCCCCCAGCCCTGATGGATTCCCTGCCCAGTTTTATAAACAATATATCCATGAACTGGCACCATACCTACTTAGGTTTTTTGACTTAGCAAGCAGAGATGGGTCTCTCAAAGAAGAGTTCCTGCAGGCTGCTATTGTCATGATACCCAAACCGGGCAAGGACCCATCTCTCTGTTTAAACTATAGACCGATTTCCCTGATCAACATAGATATTAAGATTTATTCCAAGATTTTAGCTACCCGTATTGGTAAATTGTTACCAGATTTAATTAGCCCTGACCAGGTAGGGTTTATCTATAACAGAGAAGGTCCGGATAACACCAGACGTCTCATCAACATCATGAGCGAGTCAACTAGGATGAATAAGCCCTTCTCAGTCGTCTCTCTAGATGCTGAGAAGGCTTTTGATCGAGTTTGTTGGGAATACCTGTGGGAAACACTACAAGCGTTTAATTTCCCACCCGAAACCGGTGTGGATATCAAAGCTCTATACTCGGCCCCAACGGCATTTGTTAGAGGCCTGGGATTTCAGACCTCACCTTTTAGCATATCGAACGGCACTAGACAGGGGTGTCCACTCTCACCCCTGCTGTTCGCCTTAGCGATTGAACCTCTGGCCACAACAATCTGTTCGGACACGTCCCTTCCAGGGATTAGACTTTCGGGCACGCTGCATAAAATCGCATTGTTTGCAGACGATGTTACCATATTTACCACAGACCCCGCCAAAGCTATCCCTAGACTGTTAGAGACTCTGAAGATATTCCGGGATCTCTCCTTCTATAAACTCAACTCACACAAAACCGAAATCTTTTGGTGGGGATACCCGCAACCCTACATTCGTGAATTGAAAGACAAATACAATTTTAAGTGGTTGACCGAGCAGATTACCCATTTAGGAGTAAAGCTATCTCCTAGCGCCCAACAAATGATAAAGGATAACTATTCCCCCTTACTAACAGAACTGCGCAATTTAAAAAGCACATGGGACCATAAGTCCATTTCATGGATGGGAAGAATAGCATCGCTTAAAATGTCTTTCCTCCCCAAGTTGACATATCTTTTTCGTTTTCTACCACTTAGAGTCCCTATGCATCTCCTCCTCCAATTTCAGAGTGAAATCACAAAGTTCATTTGGCAAGGCAAGACCCCCCGAATTGCCCATAGGACTTTGCAATTCCCCGTTCACTCAGGCGGACTCACATCACCGTCGGTAGTGAAATACTACGAAGGAGCTATGCTAACGCACATCTCCCAATGGGGAGTACTCCAATCTCACGACAGGTGGAGGGAACTTGAGCAGGCGTCACTGCCATCCAATGTTCTCCTTCGAGATGTTATATGGATTCCACCACATAGTCACAGAACGATGGCCATTAGTAATCTGGTCATTCTGGAGTGTCTATCAATCTGGGATAGACTTAGACATCGCCAGCTCATCGCTCCCCATCCTTCTCCCATAACTTTGGTAGCCAGGCTACTTACGGGCTTGCCTGACACTCACCCGAACATGTGGGCCCAGTTAGGGGTCACTAAAGTCTCAGACTTTTGGTCCGCTACACAGCTGGATGAGTTTATAACGTTAACACAGCTAAATCAGCAAATGGCCAGCCCTAGGTTCCTCACTTTTGAAATTACTAGGATCCAAAGTTTTTTAAGAAGCTGGAGTTTCCTTCCGTCCACTTCCCACCCTCCTACTCCATGGGAATCTACCTGGCAAGGAGGGTGTAGACTTGTCAGGCCATTGTCAAGACATTATGCCCTCCTGGACGGCACCTTCCCACCCACTTTGGCTCCGCATCTTCTAAGATGGGGCTCCCTTCTATGTATTGAAATCTCTATCGACTCTTGGCAAAGAGCCATTCAGCTGACTAAGAAGACTCTACATTGTGTAATGATGTTTGAGACATACTACAAAGTTCTCTCACATTGGTACTATGTCCCTACCCGATTGTCTAAAATGTTCCCAGGAACGTCTCCACTATGTTGGAGAGGCTGTGGCCTCCATGGTAGTTTGCTACATATATGGTGGGAGTGCCCCATCATTAGACCCCTGTGGGAAAGAGGAATACCTACCCTTTCTGACTACGGCTTAAGAATTTCTGCTGGTCCAGCGCTTGCCCTTCTCCATCTAGGTCTCCACGCCCTTCCCAGGCACCAGAGTCTTTTTGGCGTCTATCTCTTGGCCTCGATTAAAACTAATATAGCCTGGGCTTGGAAAAGAGATGCTCCCCCTAGCTGGCAGGATATCATCCACACAATGGCCTATCTGTACTCTATGGAAAAGGCGATATACTTCGATCTGAACAAATCTGACCTGTTTGAAATGGCTTGGGCTGATTGGAAGAACAACCACGATACTTTGTGGCACCCACAAGTCCTGGCGACTGACGCCCAAACTGACAGTTAATTATCTGACTATTCTCCCTGACGGACAGTGTGCGCAGTTACCTAGAAGTGCTGACGGTAGCATACCCCCCCACCCCACTCCACACATATGTGCCCTCCCCCCTACCCTTTTCTCTACACTCGAAATATCTAAGCTGAAGTGATCTATTGTATTACCACAGATCCGCTCAACCGTGCAAGAAATAACGTGTACGTTGTCTCTGTACAGGGCGAGGCCAACTTGATGTATTTGTATCCGAATGGATTTCTCCTGCTTGTTTGTTTCAGTTACTTTTCTTTTCAAATGTGCTGAATTTTTTGTGTAGGGTCAGACGACCCATTATTCTATTTATTTATAATGTTGAAAAATTTGTCCTGCGAGTCCCCAATTGTTATGTTATGGATTTGCAAAATCTTGAATAAAAATAATTAAAAAAAACAAAAAAAAACCAGTAAATTATTTTCCTGGTGGGGCCTGCGTCTTCTCCAGCATCAGGTAAAATACTGTTGTCCCAAAATATAACAAATTGGAATCAATTGCTGAGATGCCCAACTCACCAGTAACCCTTACAGGGACACTGCAAATTAAACACAGTAACTGAGCAGGAGCTAACGGCAAGAGAGCAATTAGACTAAACTTTAACCTGCACCTACAAACAATAGAACAATTCAGTACTAGGATGTATCTGCAAATTCATTAATCTAAATATTTAAGGAAAATATACTAAGGAATAATAGCAAAACAGGATCATATTTCTTGAGAAAGCTGTAGAAAAGACAGTGAAACATACGTTGGAGGATTGGGGATTGTCACGGAGAAGTGTGAGGTAATATACCAGCACAAGGAGGAGCAGAGAATGGAACTGTATACATTAAGGACACTGGTTGTCTATGTTAGATCCCTAAATCTTTTTCACCTGTGCTAAACTATAAAAGCCTTGTTATTTTGTTTTCCATTTGTCTTATGAAGTGTATACATTGTATCGGTGTACACTTTTTTTTATAAATTGTTTAAAAACTGATCCTGTGGTGCCATTGGGTTATTAAGAATGCAAGTAAATCTCAGAGCTGGATTTAAGCTCTAGAGTATGTGAGTATCACATTGTTATTATTGAAAAAATAAATCAGCGTTTACACTATGAATTGTATCTCTTTTCTTTTGAGGATAACATTTTGAAGAATGCTTTGGTGCTTTCATGCTTTTGAAATCATTTTTGGATTAGTCTCCATTTTAAAGATTACTTCCTCTGATATAAGTATAAGTATTTTGAATGAAGTTATTTAAAGGTGTTTTTTGTTCACTTTTTATTTAACACATAGTTTTTTTAATCAGACACTCACTTTTTACTATTCTGTTAACTACTTTTATTTTTAGTATAAGGAATATGTGCCTAGATTACGAGTCTTGCGTTAGCCTTAAAAAGCAGCATTGAGAGGTCCCAACGCTGCTTTTTTTAACACCCGCTGGTATTTTTCCGCAATTTTAGCATACCACAAATCCCCTTACGTCAGTTGCGTAACCTATCTTTTTAATGGGATTTTCCTAACGCCAGTATTACGATCGCTGGAAAAAGTGAGCGGTACACCCTCTCCTGGCAAGACTCCTAACGCATTTTAAAATCAGTAGTTAACATAAAGCAGTTAACATAAAGCTCTTAACTAAAGTGCTAAAAAGTACACTAGCACCCATAAACTACCTATTAATCCCTAAACCGAGCCCCCCCCCCACATCGGAAACACTTAACTAAAATCTTTAACCCCTAATCTGCCGACCGGACATCGCCGCCACTTTAATAAATTTATTAACCCCTAAACCGCCACACTCCCGCCTCGCAAACACTAGTTACATTTTATTAACCTCTAATCTGCCGTCCCTAACATCGCCGACACCTACCTACATTTATTAACCCCTAATCTGCCACATCGCCGATACAATATTACTTTTATTAACCCCTAAACCTAAGTCTAACCCTACGTCTAACCCCCCCTAACTTAAATATAATTTAAATAACACGAAATAAAATTACTACTATTAAATAAATTAATCCTATTTAAAACTAAATACTTACCGATAAAATAAACCCTAAGCTAGCTACAATATAACTAATAATTACATTGTATCTAGTTTAGGATTTATATTTATTTTACAGGCAACTTTGTATTTATTTTAACTAGGTAGAATAGTTATTAAATAGTTATTAACTATTTAATAACTTCCTAGTTAAAATAAGTACAAATTTACCTGTAAAATAAATCCTAACCTAAATTACAATTACACCTAACACTACACTATCATTAAATTAATTAAATAAATAAATTACCTACAATTAACTACAATTAAATGCAATTAAATTAAATAAACTAAAGTACAAAAACAAACAAACACTAAATTACCGAAAATAAAAAAATAATGTTTTTTTAAACTAATTACACCTAATCTAATCCCCCTAATAAAATAAAAAAGCCCCCCAAATTAATAAAATTCCCTACCCTATACTAAATTACAAATAGCCCTTAAAAGGGCCTTTTGCTGGGCATTGCCCCAAAGTAATCAGCTCCAGAGCAGAGCGGGTCCATCTCGAAGACATCCGACGCAGAGCATCCTCTTCCATCCGACGGCGACTGAAGAATGAAGGTTCCTTTAAGTGACATCATCCAAGATGGCGTCCCTTCAATTCCGATTGGCTGATAGAATCCTATCAGCTAATCAGAATTAAGGTAGGAAAAATAAAAAAAGAATTACAATTTTTTAAAACTAATTACACCTAATCTAATCCCCCTAAAAAACTAACCCCCCCAAATAATAAAATTCCCTACCCAATACTAAAAAATGAAATTCCCTACCCTATACTAAATTACAAATAGCCCTTAAAAGGGCCTTTTGCGGGGCATTGCCCCAAATTAATCAGCTCTTTTACCTGAAACAAAAAATACAATACCCCCCAACATTAAACCCACCACCCACACACCCAACACTACTCTAAAACCCACCCAATCCCCCCTTAAAAAAAACCTAACACTACCCCCTTGAAGATCACCCTACCTTGAGCCATCTTCACCCAGCCGGGCACAAGTGGACGTCCAAAGGGGCAGAAGTCTTCATCCGATCCTGCCAGAAGAGGACATCCAGACCAGCAGAAGTCTTCATCCAGGCAGCATCTTCTATCTTCTTCCATCCAGAGCGGAGCGGGTCCATCTTGAAGACATCCGACGCAGAGCATCCTCTTCCATCCAATGGCGACTGAAGAATGAAGGTTCCTTTAAGTGACATCATCCAAGATGGCGTCCCTTCAATTCCGATTGGCTGATAGAAGGGATAATGCTTTTGGTGTTCTGTATTTTCACTTTTCTCTTGGGAGTGTCTGTCCTATAGGGGCCTTTTAACCAATTAAAATTATACTTTTTATTTGAGTCGGAGGTGCGCCCTTTCTCTTCTATTTTAGTTAATACAGAAGAGTAGTCAGGGAAAGCAAAAGTCAAACTAGTATATCTAGGACATATAATTTTAAACAACTTTCCAATTTACTTTTATCACCAATTTTGCATTGTTCCCTTGGTATTCTTAGTTGAAAGCTACACCTAGGTAGGCTTATATGTTAATTTCATAGACCTTGAAGGCCGACTCTAATCTGAATGCATTTTGACAGTTTTTCACCACTAGAGGATGTTAGTTCATGTGTGTCATATAGATAACATTTAGCTCACACACGTGAAGTTACCTAGGAGTCAGCACTGATTGTCTAAAATGCAAGTCTGTCAAAAGAAATGAAATAAGGAGGCAGTTTGCAGAGACACAGATACAAGGTAATTGCAGAGTTAAAATGTCTATTATTATAACTGTGTTGGTTATGCAAACTGGGGAATGGGTAATAAAGGGATTATATATCTTTTTAAACAACAAAAATGCTGGTGTTGACTGTTCCTTTAAATGGGATATTCACTGTACAAAATATATAATTTTACTGGTGTAAAATATGCATTTTATATTTTAAGAAGATCAATTCTTCAACTTCCAATATACTGAGATCATAGCAAGACATCATTCCATATTTTAACCAAGAATTCCACCTAATACTAAAATATAAAAAAAAATACTTTTAATTCAGATGACAGACATTTGAAAGAGATGTATTCACTGACAGCTGTATTATACAGTGCCCCTGAGACCAACATCATGATGTGAGTGTGTTTTTCTCTCTCAAATGTCGTGCTTGCAGTCAATCAAAATTACTGTATTTCCTTCCTAGTAAAACGTGTGTGCATTTTATTGCAAGGAAGCTGAGTAGTCGAGAAGTCAATGAAGGCAGAATCGGCTGGAAAAAAAAAATAACACCTGCATAAAAGCAGCGTTCAGCTTCTAACGCAGCCCCATTGATTCCTATGGGGAAACAAAAGTTATGTCTACACTTAACACCCTAACATGAACCCCGAGTCTAAACACCCCTAATCTTACACTTATTAACCCCTAATCTGCTGCCCCCCACATCGCCGACACCTGCATTATATTATTAACCCCTACTCTGCCGCCCCCAATGTCGCCGCAACCTAACTACACTTATTAACCCCTAATCTGCCGCCGCCAACGTCACCGCCACTATAATACAGTTATTAACCCCTAAATCTAAGTTTAACCCTAACCCTAACCTCACCTAACTTAAATATAATTTAAATACATCTAAATAAAATTACTACAATTAAATAAATAGTTAAATATTATTAACCCCTAATCTGCTGTCCCTAACATCGCCACCACCTATCTACATTTATTAACCCCTAATCTGCCACCCCCAACGTAGACACCACTATACTAAATTTATTAACCCCTAAACCTAAGTCTATCCCTAACACCCCCTAACTTAAATATAATTAAAATAAATCTAAATAAAAATTACTATCATTACCTAAATAATTCCTATTTAAAACTAAATACTTACCTGTAAAATAAAACCTAAGCTATCTACAATATAACTATATAGTTACATTGTAGCTAGCTTAGGGTTTATTTTTATTTTACAGGCAATTTTGTATTTATTTTAACTAGGTACAATAGTTACTAAATAGTTATTAACTATTTAATAACTTTCTAGTTAAAATAAGTACAAATTTACCTGTAAAATAAACCCTAACCTAAGTTACAATTGCACCTAACACTACACTATCATTAAATTAATTTACAAAGGCCTAGATTTAGAGTTCTGCGTTAGCCGTCAAAACCACCGTTAGAGGCTCCTAACGCTGGTTTTTACCGCCCGCTGGTATTTGGAGTCAGTCATGAAAGGGTCTAACGCTCACTTTGCAGCCGCGACTTTTCCATACCGCAGATCCCCCTACGCCATTTGCGTATCCTATCTTTTCAATGGGATCTTTCTAACGCCGGTATTTAGAGTCTTGGCTGAAGTGAGCGTTAGACCCTCTACCGACAAGACTCCAGCCGCAGAAAAAAGTCAGTAGTTAAGAGCTTTTTGGGCTAACGCCGGTTTATAAAGCTCTTAACTACTGTGCTCTAAAGTACACTAACACCCATAAACTACCTATGTACCCCTAAACCGAGGTTCCCCCACATCGCCGCCACTATATTAATTTTTTTAACCCCTAATCTGCCAACCGCACACCGCCGCCACCTATGTTATCCCTATGAACCCCTAATCTGCTGCCCCTAACACCGCCGACCCCTATATTATATTTATTAACCCCTAATCTGCCCACAACGTCGCCGCCAGCTACCTACAATAATTAACCCCTAATCTGCCGACCGGACCTCACCGCTACTATAATAAAGTTATTAACCTCTAATCCGCCTCACTCCCGCCTCACTAACCCTATAATAAATAGTATTAACCCCTAATCTGCCCTCCCTAACATCGCCGACACCTAACTTAAAGTATTAACCCCTAATCTGCCGACCGGACCTCGCCGCTACTCCAATAACTGTATTAACCCCTAAAGCTAAGTCTAACCCTAACACTAACACCCCCCTAAGTTAAATATAATTTAAATCTAACGAAAAAAATTAACTCTTATTAAATAAATTATTCCTATTTAAAGCTAAATACTTACCTGTAAAATAAACCCTAATATAGCTACAAAATAACGAATAATTATATTGTAGCTATTTTAGGATTTATATTTATTTTACAGGCAACTTTGTAATTATTTTAACCAGGTACAATAGCTATTAAATAGTTAATAACTATTTAATAGCTACCTAGTTAAAATAATTACAAAATCACCTGTAAAATAAATCCTAACCTAAGTTACAATTAAACCTAACACTACACTGTCAATAAATTAATTAAATAAATTACCTACAATTACCTACAATTAAACCTAACACTACACTATCAATACATTAATTAAATACAATACCTACAAATAAATACAATTAAATAAACTAACTAAAGTACAAAAAATGAAAAAGAACTAAGTTACAAAAAATAAAAAAATATTTACAAACATTAGAGAAATATTACAACAATTTTAAGCTAATTACACCTACTCTAAGCTCCCTAATAAAATAACAAAGACCCCCAAAATAAAAAAATGCCCTACCCTATTCTAAAATTAAAATAGAAAAGCTCTTTTACCTTACCAGCCCTTAAAAGGGCCATTTGCGGGGCATGACCCAAAGAATTCAGCTCTTTTGCCTGGAAAAAAAAACATACAATACCCCACCCCCCAACAACCCACCACCCACATACCCCTAATCTAACCCAAACCCCCCTTAAATAAACCTAACACTAAGCCCCTGAAGATCTTCCTACCTTATCTTCGCCATGCCAGGTTCACCAATCCGTCCTCCGAAGTCTTGATCCAAGCCTCCGAAGTCTTCATCCAAGCCCAAGCGGGGGCTTGTGATCCATCATCCGGCTGAAGTCTTCTATCAAGCGGCGGCTGAAGAGGTCCAGAAGAGGCTCCAAAGTCTTCATCCTATCCGGGAAGAAGAGGAGATCCGGACCGGCAACCATCTTGATCCAAGCGGCATCTTCTATCTTCATCCGATGACGAATGGCTCCATCTTGAAGACCTCCAGCGCGGATCCATCCTCTTCTTCCGACGTCCAACTGAAGAATGAAGGTTCCTTTAAGGGACGTCATCCAAGATGGCGTGCCTCGAATTCCGATTGGCTGATAGGATTCTATCAGCCAATCGGAATTAAGGTAGGAAAATTCTTATTGGCTGATGGAATCAGCCAATCAGATTCAAGTTCAATCCGATTGGCTGATTGGATCAGCCAATCAGATTGAGCACGCATTCTATTGGCTGTTACCTCTTTTTTTGGAGCCTAACGCAGCCCCTCAGAGAACTCTAAATACTAACGCAAAACTCTAAATCTAGGAGAAAATTACCTACAATTAACTACAATTAAATAAAATAAACTAAAGTACGAAAAAAACAACAACACTAAATTACAGAAAAAAATAAAATAATTAAAAGAATTGTAAACTAATTACAAAATATTAGTTACTAAATATTACTAATTACAAAATATTAAAAATCCCTACCCTATACTAAATTACAAATAGCCCTTAAAAGGGCTTTTTGCGGGGCATTGCCCCAAAGTAATCAGCTCTTTTACCTGTAAAAAAAAAAGACAATACCCCCCCAACATTAAAACCCACCACCCACACACCCAACCCTACTCTAAAACCCACCCAATCCCCCCTTAATAAAACCTAAAACTAACCCCTTGAAGATCACCCTACAGTGAGACGTCTTCACCCAACCGGGCACAAGTGGTCCTTCAGAGGGGCAGAAGTCTTCATCCAATCCGGGCAGAAGAGGACCTCCAGACGGGCAGAAGTCTTCATCCAGGCGGCATCTTCTATCTTCATCCATCCGGAGCAGAGCAGGTCCATCTTGAAGCCAGCCGACGACTGACGACTACACAACGAATGACGGTTCCTTTAAATGACGTCATCCAAGATGGCGTCCCTTGAATTCCGATTGGCTGATAGGATTCTAGCAGCCAATCTGAATTAAGGTAGGAAAACTCCTATTGGCTGATGCAATCAGCCAATAGGACTGAAGTTCAATCCTATTGGCTGATTGGATCAGCCAATAGGATTGAGCTCGCATTCTATTGGCTGTTCCAATCAGCTAATAGAATGCAAGCTCAATCCTATTGGGTGATCCAATCAGCCAATAGGATTTTTCCTACCTAATTTAATTCTGATTGGCTGATGGTGGTGGATTTTAATGTTGGGGGGGGTATTGTCTTTTTTTTTACAGGTAAAAGAGCTGATTACTTTGGGGCAATGCCCCGCAAAAAGCCCTTTTAAGGGCTATTTGTAATTTAGTATAGGGTAGAGATATTTATTATTTTGGGGGGCTTTTTTATTTTATTAGGGGGATTAGATTAGGTGTAATTAGTTTAAAATTCTTGTAATTATTTTATTATTTTCTTTAGTTTTTTTTTCCGTACTTTATTTTATTTTATTTAATTGTAGTTAATTGTAGGCAATTTAGTACATTAATTTAATGATAGTGTTGTGTTAGGTGTAATTGTAATTTAGGTTAGGATTTATTTTACAGGTACTTTTGTATTTATTTGAGCTAGGTAGTTATTAAATAGTTAATAACTAATAACTATTGTACCTAGTTAAAATAAATACAAAGTTGCCTGTAAAATAAAAATAAACCCTAAGGTAGATACAATGTAACTATTAGTTATATTGTAGCTAGCTTAGGGTTTATTTTACAGGTAAGTATTTAGTTTTAAATAGGAATAATGTATTTAATTGAAGTAATTTTATTTCGTTTTATTTAAATTATATTTAAGCTAGGGGGGGTTAGTTAGACTTAGGGTTAGACTTAGGTTTAGGGGTTAATAAATTTAATATAGTAGCGGCAACGTTGTGGGTGGCAGATTAGGGGTTAATAAATGTAGGTAGGTGTCGGTGATGTTAGGGACGGCAGATTACGGGTTAATAAAATTTAACTCGTGTTTGTGAGGTGGGAGTGTGGCAGTTTAGGGGTTAATATATTTATCAAAGTGACGGCGATGTCCTGTCAGCAGATTAGGGGTTAAAAAATGTATTTAAGTATTTGCGATGTGGGGGGGGGGCTTGGTTTAGGGGTTAATAGGTAGTTTATGGGTGTTAGTGTAATTTTTATCACTTTAGTTAATTTGAAGGTTTTTTTGGGTGTTTTTTTTTTTAGATTTGGGTAATGCCATTTTAAGGGCAGGAAAAGGAGCTGAATGCCCTTTTAATGGCAATGCCCATACAAATGCCCTTTTGTGGGCTTGGGGGGTGGGAGTTTGTAATGTTAGTGGGTCTTTGTATTTTTGTTTAGAAAAAGAGCTGATTTATTTAGGGCAATGCCTTACAAAATGCCCTTTTAAGGGCTATTGGTAGTTTATTATAGATTAGGTTTCTTTTATTTTGGTTTTTTTTTATTTAAAAGGGGTATTAGAATAGGAATAATTTTTATTATTTTGGATAATTTGTTATTTTGTTAAAAAAAAATCGTTTTGGGGTGTTTTTTTTTTTAGATTAGGGTAATGGGCACTCTTAAAAGAGCTGAATACCCTTTTAAGGGCAAAAAAAAGAGATAAATGCCCTTTTAAGGGCAATACCCATACAAATGTCCTTTTCAGGGCAATGAGTAGATTAGATTTAACCTTATTTTTATTTTGTGGGTTTTGGGGGTGGCGGTTTATATACTGTTAGGGGGTGTTTGTTTTTCTTTTGTAGGGAAAGAGCTGATTACTTTAGGCAATACTCTATAAAAGGCCCTTTTAAGCGCCTACAAAAGGCCATTTTAAACGCCCTTGGTAGTTTATTATAGACCAGGGTTTTTTATTTTGTTTTTGTTGTTTTTTTAAACAGGGTATTAGAATGGTAATAATTTAATTTGTTATTTTTTTTTATTTTTTGTAATTTTAGTGTTTCTTTTTTTTTGCAATGATAGGTTTTTTTTATTTTTTGTAATGGTAGGTTCTAATGTAAGGCAGCTTAGGTTTTATTTCACAGGTACGTTTGTATTTATTTTAACTAGGTAGTTAGTAAATAGTTAATAACTATTTACTAACTAGTCTACCTTGTTAAAATAAATACAAACTTACCTGTGAAATAAAAATAAAACCTAAGCTAGCTACAATATAACTATTAGTTATATTGTAGCTAGCTTAGGTTTTATTTCACAGGTAAGTATGCATTTAGTTTAAAATAGGTATTATTAGTTAATAATTGTAAATTTAATTTAGCTCTGTTTTAATTATGTTAAAGTTAGGGGGTGTTAGGTTTAGGGTTAGGGTTAGGGTTATGGTTAGGTTTAGGTTTAGGGGTTAATAGTTTAATGTAGGTTGTTGTGATGTGGGGGGCTGATGGTTTAGGGGTTAATAGGTTTATTTAGTGGTAGTGATGTGGGAGGCCAGAGGTTTAAGGGTTAATAACTTTAGTATAGTGGCGGCAATGTCGGGGAGCGGCGGAATAGGAGTTAATATCTTTATTATAGTGTGGGCGATGTTGGGGTGCGGGGGAATAGGGGTTAATAACTTTAGTATAGTGCCAGCGATATTGAGAGCGGCAGATTAGGGGTTAATAGATTTATTTTGGTGGTGGCGATATTGGGAGTGGCAGATTAGGGGTTAATAACATTATTTAGGTGTCAGCGATGTCGGGGGCGGCAGATTAAGGGTGTTTAGACTTGGGGTTTATGTTAGGGTGTTAGGTTTAAACAATTTTTCCCCATAGACATCAATGGGGCTGCATTACGGAGCTTTTCATTTCGCGATCGCAGGTGTTAGATTTTTTTCGGACACTTCTCCCCATTGATGTCTATGCGGAAAGCGTGCATGAGCATGTGAAAGCATCGCTTGTATTTTGTGTGGTATGGAGCTCAACGCAACCATATTGCACGCACAAGCCGGCGTTTTAAAAACGTTTAATGGCAGCGCTATGGAGGGTGAAATAAAGTTAAGCCAGGCAATATGACCATTAGAAGGTTTACCTCATCTAAACCTACATTTTAGGAAATCATGACCTGTTAAAATTGTATTTGTAATAAAACAATATCATATAGGTTAAATATTTAAATAATTTGTGATGTATTTTTGGTTTATGCAAACAGAAACTTCCTAATAAGATTGTTTCCAACAAATATCACTCATATGGGGCTAGATTACAAGTGGAGTACAATCAAATGTACAGTGTGTTATATCTTGTGTGACCTTGCATAAATAAAAATGCACAGTCTGGTTATTACAAGTAGATTGCTAAATATTTTAACCAAAGTATCTTAACGTGGCCACATTTTTTTAGCACACCCTATACTTTTAATAGATAGTGCAGGGAGTTAAGTGGTGCACTTAAGCACAATCCAAAATGCCGCTGTAAAATCGAGTTCTTTCTGCAGTAAGGAATTATTATTAATAGTATAGCACAGAACTATATGAAGAACTCCACCAATTGTGCACCATCATCTTAGATCTCCAGCAATATTCTTGGGTTTTAGATCATTTACTCTATCCGACTTGCAGATATTAGTCCGACATAGACTCTGGGTAGATTTAACAATCAGCGGATGCTGCTGACTACCCCCCGCAGTTTCCAGATTCCTGGAAACAAGAGTTAAGAAGCAGCGGTCGTAAGGGCATATGCAGTCCACATTTATCGATGTTGGACGGACATGTTCCGCTACAGCAGATCATGTCCATCCGACAATTAGTAAATCAGCCCCTATCTCTCAAGCCATAAAAATAACTTTGGACTTGTAATATGAGTGTAAAATTATAAGCTCTATTAGTTGCATGTGGGAGATACTAATGCACAATAGTGCTAATATTTTTGCATTCCACTTGTAATCTAGTCCATGGATGAGTAAATTTATTAGTTAGCCATATTGCATGTTGGTCATGCTCTTGTTAGACAAAAGTAGAGAAGGTGGTTTTCCAAAGTCATGCAATAAAATCCTTTATTGGTTACATAGGAACAGATCCATAGAAACACAACGTTTCGGGGGAAAACCCTTTAATCACGAGACCCCAAAACTTTTGTCTACATGTTCGGTGAGTGTGGCAGTTTCTAACTGTGGTTTTCCATTCAGGACTGTGCTGGTCTCTGCCGTTGACTTTATCATGCTATTGTTAGACCACTGTTTTTCAAACCTGTCATTAGGCCCCCCTAACAGGCCACACTGGAGCACAGGTGAAATAATTAGCTGATTAGTAAACATGGTTATTTTACCTGCTCTCATCCAATGTAATCCAGAAAACCTGGCCTGTTGGGGAGGCCTGAGGACTGGTTTGAAAACCAGTGTGTTAGACTATTCATGTAGGGAACGTAGTAAACCCCATCATTTTGCACAAAGATATATTTTTATATTAATAAGTAAGTACCTAAGTATTAATAGGCCTTTACTTCCATTCCTGTAACAATTCACTATACAGTCTTGATGACTTAAGAGATCATGGTTCTAAAAATTAGTTAGCTATTCATTGGGGCATATTTATCAAAGCATCAACTGAAAATATGCTTGAATTTCGTGTCGTATTTGTTGTGAGATTGATCTGCCATATTTATCAAAGCATCAAAATCGGCAAATATTCAAATTTGTGACGTAATATACGATCTCACGATCTCAATCCGACACAGATCGATGCAAGTTGAAAACAGAGGTATTCGAGCAGAATTCTGTTCATTCACCCTCCTAATCTAAACTATTTGAACCTCTCACTAAGTTATCAAAAATTCTGCATTTACGCTTGTGTCTTTTCCGACTCAGCGTACATAGTTTTAAATCTGCCACCCTTGAGGTCGCAGATGCCAAAGAACTCAATGGGAGTCTGAAAACACAGAAAGCTTATGTTCAATGCTGCTAGAGAAGGAAGCATATTACATACTAAAAGTAAATTAGAAACGTTATTAAAATTGTATACCCTTTCTAAATCAAACAATATTATTTGCTACACATTTGGTGCACTAGTAGATATAGGGATACAAATGAAAAATACATTACTACTTATGGATTATGTTACAACTTTGTATCTCATTACAAAGCAAGGGGACAATATTTCTCAAAATTTGGTGCAAAGTTTTGCCCCAAACTTATTGCACTAATGGATATAGAGATAAAAATGAAATAAATGTTTAAGCCATGTAATACAAGTCTGACTCTCCACTTTGCGCCAAATTTGATTGAACACTTTTCACAACAATTATGACGCAAACTCCTAAGCAACCCACACACTAGTGAATTTTTCCACCACTTTTGATTGGAATATGCATAATCACATGATTTACGACATCAGCTAATCTGATTCAAATACACATTATAAACTATCACTAACTAATCAAATTGCTCGATACTTGTGTCATTGATCACTCATCAGAACTTGTGCCATTTGTTACATTGTGTATTATACTTTGAAAGTATGTATACAGTATGTGAAATTAGTATAAACAATATACATTGATGCTGACATTAGGACACACAGTGTAATATTTTAGACAAGGATTTTAAAATTCGAATTGATGTTTGATTCAATATAATCTTAAACTGATAGCTCAAAGGGATAGCCCACCTAACATTAAACTGTCATGATTCAGATACAGCAGAAATTAAAATCACCTCTTTACTGGAAAGCTATTTTCAGTGTATTTCTTTCTTCTCCTGAATTTCTTTTTCATTAGGAAAAGTCATCTATCATCTTATATGCCAGCCCATTTTATAACACCTGTGTAGTGGTAATTTTTAAAATTAAGATTGCAATCAGGAGGGGTTAGACAGGTGCAGAGAGAAAACTGGCCCAGCTCTTAAAATATACATTGATTGCAAATAAATACATATAATACCCTGATTACATGTTATATTCGCAATTATTCCTTCTCAGAATAATAATACATTTACAATATATAAATATAGTGGTATAAATAAACACAGAGATATGACAGACAACATTGTTTAGAACAAAAAAAGGAACTTAGGGACATGTAAATATGTTTGCAAAGGATTTCTGACATAACACACACGCACACACACACATATATATATATATATATATATATATATATATATATATATATATATATATATATATATATATATCCTTGTACAAATTCTAGTATTAATAATAATAATAAAAAAAAAATATGACTTCTAGAAATACAAATACACATTCATTTATGTGAAAGTATCATATAACAAATACATATAAAAATAACTTTCTATGAGATATTGTTTGTTGAGGTATAAATCAATCTATTTCTTGGACATTCACAGATGAAAAATAAAAAGATTAGCTTTAGAGAAATGTGCCGGACAGTAATCAAATGGTATAAATAAAGTTGGGAAAAACCTGAATAACCGCAACATCGATGCCTGTTAGTTAACACCATTCCGATGCTCTTCGCACTTGACGCACGTGTTTTTGATGGCTTTTTTAATAAAAAGGGTATCGTATTCAAATCCGCGGCAGCAATGTCTGGCAAGCGTATTGACACCAGCAAATGCAACATAGTTCAAGCTTTGATAAATAGGCCCCATTGTATCTAATGTTGAAAGTTATAATTATTGTTGAAACAGGGTAATAAAAACTTTGCCACACTTGATTGCAGCTGAATGACTTATGAAACTATTATTTACATAACATTATTTTACCCAGAATTTGTCTTATAAACTAATGCATGGCAAATATGGTAATAATCAAATAGTAGGTTATTAGAAAAATATTTTAATTAATATCTAATTAATACTAAGCTATTGTTAAAGAAACACTAAAGTCTAATTTTAACTTCCATGATTCAGACAGACCCCACAATTTAAATTGCTTTTCAATTTGCTTTCATTATCAGATTGTGCAAAATCATTTTATATGCACACTTTCTGAGACACCAGGTCCTAGTAAGCATGTGCAAGAATTCACATTATACATCTATATGCATGTTTTTATTGGCTGATGAATGTCACATGGTGTGGAGGAAGGAAAACTAAACTAACTTTGAAATTTGATGGGTTAAACAGGCAAATACTTTGGAAAAGTATACACTCAATATTTATATATATATATATAACTAAAACCAAACACAGTGCATACAAAAAATGATATACTGTATGTAAAAGTCCAAGCAAGTAGGAGACAAGACTATTTTGATGCCCCAATATTGCTTGAGCTTCTACAATGGGCATCCTCATAGTCTTGTCTCCTACTTGCTTGGACTTTTACATATATTGTTACTTTGTATGCACTGTGTTTGATTTTAACTTTGAAATTTGTCAAAAAAGAATCAACTTCTCATTTGAAAATCGGACTAAGGGGCCGATTTATTAATGTGCGAATGGACATGTTCCACTGTAGCGGATCATGTCCACCGCACATTGATAAATGCCGACAGCAATGCTTGTGCAATGCCGTCCCCTGCAGATTAGCGGCCAATAGGATGCTAGCAGGGGGTGTAAATCAACCCAATCGTATCTAAAGGGGCAGATTACTGTCCGCCATCTTAGAGGTGGCGGACGAGTTAAGGAGCCGCGGTCTTAAGACACAGTTTAAGAAACAGCTACATTGGGGCCAATACAGGGCTTGCTAAATCGTGGAAATGGTAGAAGGTAGAGATAAGAGATTTTTTTTGTTTTCATAAAACTGACCCCCACTAAAACTAAGCTGGTTCCAAGACTACAAACTACACATTCTGTATGCACTATTCAATGAAGGCAAGAAAAAACACATCTAGATATTATGCAAGTTGACACTATGGAACTGCAATCAAAAAATATATTGAAACCAGATTTTTAATAATAGATCAATTTTACTGACTGGATCATACTTGACACAGTTATAATGCCATGGTATTAGGTTCATATATAATGAAGAGTATTACATGGTGCTCTAAGAGAACTGGAGCTTTGGAGTTGTTAGTGGTAATACCATTAAAGATTTTTGACCACCACGAGCCTCCATATTTGTAACTTATATACAGTATCCTTTAGACCTTCCACATCTTTTATTCCTTCACACCTCCTGCTACTGCTATCACCAAAAGAACTTGTACTGGGAGGACACATAGCACTACTGGCTTTACACATTGACTTGAGCATCCCAGTCTGCTGCTATTCCACTTGCTGACACTTTTATACAACAGTTTTGAAGGAATACAGGGCCAGATTACAAGTGACACACTATTTAGTGCTATTTCTCACATGTAAACACCGCCAGAAGTAAACTTTTAACTCACCAGGTTAGCGTGCATATAACAAGATGAAAGTACAATGTCTGCGCGCCGGCAAAAGCCAATGCATGCTAACTTCAGGACTTCGGATATTGCGACCACATTAACTTCTCCCCATAGACTTCAATGGAGAGCGGAAACTGGAAAAAAAACTAACACTTATCGATTGTGCGCTAACATACAGTTATGAATATTTTACATTCCAATGCTCTTCACATAGAATAACATGTTCTATTTATTTTTAAATATATTTCTATAGATATCTAATGTATTTTTTGTAAAATATATATATATATATATATACATGTATGAATATATAGGTATAGATATATACATATATATATATATATATATATATATATATATATATATATATATACTGTATATATGAATATCTTTTTATAAATATATAGAACATTTTCCCCTATGTGAAGAACATTGGAATGTAAAATATTCACAGTACATACACACTAAAACAAATTATTAAATATTAAAATGTATTAAAAATTAAATTTCATACTTTCAGGTGTTTTAAAATCTCACTTTTAAAATGCATTTTACCATTAATAAAATTTTGTACAACTTATGTATATGTCAATGTCAAAAACAGGTAAAGAAAGCTATATGAGGACCACACATCATAGCAACAGCTATAGGGGCCCATTTAACAAATGTCGGATGGACACAATCCACTGTAGTGGATCATGTCCGTCCGACATCGCTAAATGACGACAGCATATGCTGTCAGCATTTAACATTGCACAAGGATTTCTAGTGAAATACTTGTGCAATGCCGCCCCCTACACATTCACGGCCAATAGGCCGCTAGCAGGGGGTGTCAATCATCCGATCGGATAAGATCGGGATGATTGCTGTCCGCCACCTTTTACAACTGCTGCTTCTTGACTTATGTTTCCAGCGAGAGTGAAGGCTCGCGTGGAAACAGCTGCCTTTGCAGCATGTTAAATCGGCCACATAGAATATTGATGCTATAAATGTATAGTAATTAATAGCCAACACTTTTAATTGGAAATGAGACTGTGGGGCCTATCTATCAAGCTCCAAATGGAGCTTGATGGCCCGTGTTTCTGGCGAGTCTTCAGATGATGGGGCCGATTTATCAAGGGCCGAATGGCCCCTGATGCCCCTGTGAAGGCTCGCAAGAAACAGCAGTTATGAAACAGCGGTCTTAAGACCGCTGCTCCTTAATTTGTCCGCCTGCTCTGAGGCTGAGGATATCAATTGACACCCCCTGCTTGCGGCGAATTGGCCCCGAATCTGCGGGGGGTGGGATTGCACAAGCAGTTCACCAGAACTGCTTGTGCAATGTTAAATGCCGACTGTGTTCTGGTGAACATGATACGCTATAGCGTATCATGTCCACTAGACATTGGTAAATCGACCCGATGTGTTAAACCAACAGCAGAAAGAGTAGGTTCCTAGAAAGCTGAAAGCTAACAGTGGAAATTAAAGTGCCAAATTATCAAGCCCAGAAACAGCAGTTATGAAGCATCTCCATAACTTGTCCGCTGCCTCTGAGGCTGCGGTCTTCAATCCGCCCGATCCTATGCGATTGGGCTGATTGACACCCCTGCTAGCGGCCTAATGGCCACGAATCTGCAGGGGGCGGCATTGCACAAGCAGTTCACAAGATCTGCTTGTGCAATGATAAATTCTGACAGCGTATGCTGTCGGCATTTATCGATGTGGGGTGGACATGATACGCTATATCGTATCATGTCTGTCCGCACTTTAATAAATTGGCCCCCCAAGTCTTGTAAATGAAGTATAACTATCTATTAACACACATATCTTTTAATTAAAGGAACATGATGTTCCAGGAAGAGAATGTTTCAAAATGTATTACTAAATATTTTTTTATTTTTTTAAATGGATGTTTCAATGCTGAATAAAAAAATAATTGTGTGGGGAAGTGAGCAGTAACATTTGTACACAGTTATACACTCCCTTTTTGTTTCACTTAACATTTTTAGTTAAAGTGAAGGTAAAGTTTTCAGAGTTGGAACACATCAAAGCATTTGTTAATCCTTAGATAAGTTAATTGCTAACTTGTTTTCTCTATATAATTTATATTTTGCCGTTTCTATTATTGACTCGTCCCAAACCCTATTTCCTGCTTTTCTGATCTTTGACGTATAGAGCGGTCCCACCCGCTCTATACATCTCTCTAAAGCGCGTTCACAACATCCCTCTCCACCGCGCATGTGCTAACCGGCAAACCCCTTCTGAATTGCGCAAATTAAATTACTGAAAACAAACAATTCAAACCAGCTCCACTAGCCCTGTGCCCCCCTACCACACTTCCGACACAAACAGCGATATCTGTTTACTTCATGTGTCCGTGGTATCTCTACGAGGCTGGCGTCCCTGTGGAGCTGGAAACTCTACTCCTCCTCTTTTCGGGGGTGTGTGTCCGTCTTGGCCAATCTCTAGTCAATGCGGCAACGGGGTTATGATCCTGCTCCAATCACATTGCAGGATACCGGTTTCATCGGGCGGCTCAGCTGATTCCAGGCAGGTACACAAAGAAAATGTTAGCCAGATAAAGGATATATTAAAACTCGCTCTTTATTAGCATCTTTAAAATTGCACAGTCTTTGTAGTACTGCAACAGAGTAAAGAAATCACACAAGCACACTGGCGTAGCACAGAACGGCTTAAGTGTTTCGGCTTAAACAGCCGTAGTCATAGCCTTATTTCTTTACTCTGTTGCAGTACTCCAAAGACTGTGGAATTTTAAAGATGCTAATAAAGACCGAGTTTTAATATATCCTTTATCTGGCGAACATTTTCTTTGTGTACCTGCTTGGAATCAGCTGAGCTGCCAGATGAAACCGGGTAAAAGTAATTTCCTCACCGCTTGTAGCCTTATTGTCTGTAGGAAGCCTAGTTCTTATTATTTTTTCAAGATAACAGTACGCATGCGCGAATCTGGAGCGCGCGTGGCAGTCAAACATGAGGAAAGAAAAAATATAGCGTATGCGCATATATTAAAGGAGGCGAATGACGTTGATTGACGGCCGCCTAACGGCCAGATTTTCAGTAGGCTAGCATAACAACGTGATTCACACAGGAAAAAATGTGGGTTGAATTTGCAGACCATCAAACAGTGAGTAAAAAAGGGCATTACTTTATTTACACTCATAATTAAAAAAATTGATGAATTAAACTCATATTCATTTTGAGGAAAGCATATTATTCCGGATAGAGATGAAGGTAACTTTACCTTCACTTTAACTTTTACTTAATTTCCTTGCAAAAATATTTAACATGTTTAACTGTTGTCTTTTATATATGTAAAACCATTTTAAGTAATATGACTCAATTGATTTTCGTCATTATACCTTTTATATCTTCACTGTGACACTTGTGCATGTTATTCAGGGACATGAAACCCAAACTTTTTCTTTCGTGATTCAGATAGAACATACAATTTTAAACAACTTTCCAAATTTACTTCTATTATCAAATTTGCTTCATTCTCTTAGTATCATTTGCTGAAGGAGCAATATTGCACCACTGAGAGCTAGCTAAGCACATCTATTGAGCCAATCACAAGAGACAAATATGTGCAGGCACCAATCACCAGCTAGATCCCAGTAGTATAGGATATATACATATTATTTTTCAACAACAGATGCCAAGAGAACAAAGTACATTTGAAAATAGAAGTGAATTTAAAGGGATAGTAAACCCAAAAACATCCTTTTATGATTCATATAGAACATACAATTTTAAACAACTTTCCAATTTGCTTCTATTATCAAATTTGCTTCATTCTCTTGTTATCCATTGCTGAAGGAACAGAATTGCACTACTGACAGGAAGCTGAACATATCTAGTTAGCCAATCACAAGAGACAAATGTGTGCAGGCACCAATTAGCAGCAGCTCCCACTGGTGTATGATATATGCATATTTATTTTTCAACAAGGGATACTAAGAGATTGAAGCACATTTGAAAATAGATGTGAATTTAAAAGTGTCTTAAAATTATATGATCTATATAAATAAGGCAAGTTTAATTTTGCCTTTCCTATCCCTTTAAAAGTGTCTTATAATTACATGCTCTAGCAGATTTATACAAGTTTATTATTAACTTTACTATCACCTTCCTGTAACAGGTAAGCACACAACATTAATGTTTTGATAGCAAAACTTGCATTATTATCTTTACTACTTGTTGTCACCTCTTTTGGTTTGCTGGTAAGGCAGATAAAAATGAGCATCTACATTGGTGAAGCAAAAACTGTGTAGAATGGTTTTTTTGGGTAAGAATTTAGAATCCTGCAGGATTCACTCCAGCCTCTCAACTTTAGGATTGCTTTTACAAAGGATGCCATTTTGAGCTCTTGTGGTTAAGGAAGTGCAGGTCTTTAGACCACAGTTTCCTAAACTGTCTGAGTCCTCAGAGGTGGCATACTTAAAGGGACAATATACACCAATTTTCATTTAACTGCATGTAATATACACTATTATAAAGAAGAATATGCACAGATACTGATATAAAACCTTTTACAAACTAACTTAGAAGCTCCCAGTTTAGCACTGTTAATGAAGTAGTCTGCGACACCCACTGAAAGGGGCTGGGTAAACAAAAAGAGCAAACACTACCCCTCTCTTCTATCTGCATATGAATGGACAGATAACATAACGAGGAATACAAAGAGTGGATAATCCAAATGGAAGATATGCAGTGAAAGACACCTTTATTGGTAGTAGAACGCAAACCTCATACAGAGACCAAACAGCACTAAAAACATCCTACGCGTTAAATGCCGACAGGCACTTCGACAAAGTGCCTGTCAGCATGAAACACATAGGATGTTTTTTAGTGCTGTTTGGTCTCTGTATGAGGTTTGCTTTCTACTACCAATAAAGGTGTCTTTCACTGCATATCTTCCATTTGGATTGTCCACTCTTTGTATTCATAAGTATTTGTTTGAGGAGTTTGGGGAGCTCCTTGTGTGTTTACAATCCAGCCAAGTTGCCTATAGGCTCTTTGAGTCGAACCTCCCGCAAGGAGTTACGTCACTCTCTACAATCAACTCACCTGTGTTTACCGAGTGAAGCGCTTTACCCGGCCTTTGGCGTCCTCCGCATACTTCAGTGGAACTTGGACACGGTTTTGTTTTGTTGTTTACCTAAGGATTACCGACATCAAGGACACAACTACACCAAGCTAAAAAAGGTACTGTTTTGCACTATACCAGTGACTGTGTGCCCGAATATACTGATTACACTACACAATTTGCCTGATTTGCATTTTGTTATATGCTTAATTTTGGGACATTACTTTGAACACTGTTTGTTTAGCTTTTGGTTGGTATGCAACTATAGGCGAAATTATATATACGGCATAGGTTTCAGCGCAACTGCTGAAACCCATCTGCCTATAAGTTCACCTCGCACATCGGGTTAATCACATATACAATGCTGGAAGATCATATACTGCCCTAAGTCAGTTAAACCGGTGATGTTCAGAAATGTGCGGAAATACACATTTCTGGAGTCGCCAGAGACTTACGGCAGTTTATGAACTGCCGGCGCCTAAGAAAAAAATAAAGTTTAATTGCCCGTAAAAGTCTAACCCACCTCCCAAAAATGAACCTGAGGCAACAAAACCCCTATATCTGCCATCCCCCCACATCACAACTTATAATAGAATGTATTAACCTCTAAACCGCCATACCCCCACAACTCAATCTACCTATTTAAGATATTAACCCCTAATCTGCAAACCCCCACATTGCAAAGTACCTAATAAATGTATTAATCCCTAATCCGCCATTCCCCCACATCGCAAAGTACCTAATAAATGTATTAACCCCTAAACCACCATCCCCTACATCACAAACTACCTAATGTACTCACCATTCCTGAAGTCCGGACATCCATCTTCTTCTAGGCAGAGCAAAGTCTTTATTCAGGCAGCGAAGATCTTCTTCCAGTGTGGCACGGCTCCACCTCCATGCCACCAGGATGAAGATGGAAGATGGTGCTGCCCTGGAAGAAGATCTTCGCCGCCTGGATGAAGACTTTGCTCCGCCTGGAAGAAGATGGATGTCCAGACTTCAGGAATACATGCATGTGAAGGTTGGTGGATTAGGGGTTAATACATTAATTAGTTATTGCAATGGGGGATAGAGGTTGAGAGGTACATATTGTGCATGCGTTAAGTGTTTGTTAAGACTTCTAGGGAGTTACGGTGCTCATATACTCAACACAAGGCTTGCTGCACCTGCCTATGTGTGGCGAGATGAATATGGAGAAAAATTTCTTCATTTTTGCTGCATAAGTCCTTGCACTGAATATGTGATACCGACTTGCGACGCTGGTTCTATGTTAGTTTATGGGAGTAAAAACAGCGGTCGAAGAGTAAAATATACGCGCCGTATTAGTATGCGGCGCCTTATATGTTATCGCTACATCCATCTAAAAATAGCCGACGCCGTTTTTTGTGGGTGATGCCGCATATGTGATCACACCCTAGGTTTGATTTTCTATGTTTTACTGATGCACTATGCAAATGCCTTCCTAATATTTCCTGTTATTTAATACAATTTGCTTACTTCATAACATATCATGTCTAATATAGGAGATGTTTTGTTTTTGTTAGGTTTTCTTTAGAAAAGGGTACTTTTTCTCAATGTGATCAAAATCTTGGGTTTTCAGTTGTTTCTTTTTAAAATATATATATTTCTATATAAAGCTTATGTTTTTTTGTAAAATATATATCTATATATATATATATAAAACAATAAATATATATACTATATATATATATATATATATATATAATCAGGTAAAGGAAGACGAGGATACCAGGGAACTCTAAGCCAAAGTGGTTTATTCAAAGACGTATAAGTGTAGCACTGAGTCAGTGTGCATACATATACACAAATTTAGATATGTACAGTGAGTGTAATCTGCTCCTATGTAATCTGCTCCTATGCTTTTAATAAACAACTTTTAAATCTTTGGAATTGATTATATTTAACATCATTGAATCATCACCTTCTGGCAAGCAGGGAGTTACTGACTCCACACCTGGTATCAGTGAGCTGGGACACTGGAAGTTCCCAACATGCGCAACTAAGCACTATTTGGTGCTTCAACATTTGTGAATACAATGTTATTTTAATAAATATCTCTTTGAGTATAACTGTGCTGCACCAAGAAGTGCCTTCTTTTATTTGTATTGTTTTTGATTAATTTGCATTTTGTCTAAGAGGAGCAGTCTGGGATAGGAGAGAAAATCATTGTACACTGCAGTGAAGGAAATCCATCTAGATAAAGTGGACTATTGCACATTGAACTCATTTGGCATTTGATCAAGTGCACCCCCTTTAAGATCTCTAACTTGTTTGTTTGGGATCCAAATATATAAGTATTAATAATATATATATAACGATATATATAAATGTATTTGCTGCAATACCCTGTGTTAAAACAGTATTTGAAGCAAAAAGTCCGAGATTATGCATATCTAATTTGCATATCTTACCCAGAATCCTCTTGTGCAATGTATATGGAGTTTTACTGGGAAAAAGCATGCGGGGATACTTGCCTAGATGTGCTAATTTCCTATGCAATATTTTTTTATTGATTTACTTTTGAGACATGGAGGATTTTAATTTCAAACTTTTAACTCCACCATAATTTTAATGAATTTTGATTTAACCCTGAAATGAGCTTTACGTAGGCAGCAATCAGAAATCTATCTGCTTCTGAAGAGTTCTAATAAGGACAATATATATATATATATATATATATATATATATATATATATATATATATATATATATATATATATATATATATATATATATAAATATATATATATATATATATATATAAAATAACAGGCTTTCTAGCAGTGATTTTTGCATCTGCTGCAATCACCCTATTAAGGGATTGCTGTGTTAAAACAGTATTTGAAGCAAAAAGTCTGATATTTTGCATATATAATTTGCATATCTTACCCAGAATCCTCTTGTACATTGGTAACAAAATATATGAAGTTTTACTGGGGAAAAGCAAGCGGGGATACTTGCCTAGATGTGCTAATTTCCTATGCAATTTTTTTATTGATTTATATATATTTTATATATACACACATATATGACTCTGATAGAACACAGACAGACTACAAGGAAACAGATATTGGCATCTCTACTAGATCTGCCAATAAACCACCTCTGACACAGTCAAAAAACGGGGACGGCTTCGCACTAGACGAGGGGGGCACAAAGAAAAAAATGTAGAATCCCAAAAAACGCCTGACATAGTTTTTAATCTCAGTACGTGATCACTAATGGACAGTGAAAAAAATCTACTTAACAGGGAATTGTCTTTTATACCCACCCCCAAATATGATAATTTTCAGACTGCAGTTGATATTTGCAAATTCCAGAGAAATTTAAACATCAAGGAACATTTTAGGGATGCTCAGCCCTTACTTAACTCTAGCAGGTTCAAGCCTTTATCTAGGTTTGATCCACAGACTACCAATCCATCAATTAAGAGCTTCTCAAGACTCCTTAGACATGACTGTGAAACAAAATCTGTCAAGCGCAGCTTCTCAAATTTACCCGAATCTGAACGTAAGGCACTTATTACACTAACTAAAGGGCGGCGCCATAGTCATTCAAGACTACAGCGATTATAGATTGGAAGCTATTAGACAACTCCAACACTTACAGAAAATTACCTTTCAATCCTACTAAGGATTTCAAGAAGTCAGTTGATCTGACTTTGACATTTGCATTACAGTCACACATTATTACACAATCTGAATTTGATTATATGAGTGTGGAGTACCCCATCACACAAGTCTATACCTACTCCCTAAGATACATAAAGGCCTGGTTAATCTTCCGGGCCAGCCCATTGTATCCACTAGGGGATCGATTTTCTCAGGCATTGCTGAATACATTGATTACCATCTTCAGCCTGTGGTATGTAATTCATTCTCATACTTGCAGGACTCTTCCAACATGATTCACAAACTACAACAACATACTACTTTGCAGGCAAGTGATATATTGGTCACTATGGATGTTGACAGTCTCTATATGGTCATCCCCCATATGGAGGGTTTAGAGACAGATAGTGAGAGTGAGAGAATCAAGTCACTACACAGGTCCCCTATTAGAGTTTCTTATTGAGTTTATGGAACACTGTCTCACTAAAAATTATTTCAAATTCAAAAAATATTTTTTATTCAATTATCCGGCATGGCCATGGGGGTCTAATATGGCCCCTGCCTATGCCAATTTATTTATGCTGGGATATAAGCTCTTTACCATGAAACCACTATCTCATCCACACATATCTTTTTACACCAGGTATATTGATGGTTTATTTTTAGTTTGGACTCGCACAGCAAGACAATTAGAGCAGTGGGTATATGACTTAAATAGTATCAACTCACCCATTAGATTCAAGTTGGAACATGACCTGCACAATGTACATTTTCTTGACCTCAGGAGCTACCGCTTTGGTACCCCTCTATTTACTAAATCTACTGATAGAAACTCTCACTTGCTATCAACAAGTTGTCACCCCAATCACAAGAAAATGGGAATTATCTCCTCTCAGCTCACCAGGGTGATACGTAATACCATTGAACAATTGAACATGATGTGTGATAAACTACATGCTAGAGGATACTCGATTGCTGATGTGGACATGGCAAAAGCAAAACTAGCAGATCAGACTCAAATGACCCTATTGACAAGGGATAAGACACAATAAACCACAAAAACTTCCAACCTGAATTTTGTTACGACATATACGCCAATTCATAAACACATACATGAAGCTGTTCGTGACAGATGGGACATCCTACAAACGGATAAGAATCTGACACAGTGGAAAAAGAGACCACCACGGATGGTGTACCGGAGAGCTAGAAACATTCGAGACATCCTGGTTAAAACAGACCCCATTGGATCTTACCAGAAGGAAACATGTCTTAAATCCACACGACTGGGATGCTTTAGATGTGGAGATTGCATTACCTGTAATTGGATGCTAACTGGAATACGTTCCAACCGGTCGGTGGCCCAGCATTTTGCCCATAAAAAAACACAGCGTCTCTAGCCTTAAAACTATGATCATTGATCATATCCCCCCTATGACAAGAGGGGGTGACCAGGGAAGGCGCCTGTTACAACTTGAATCCAAATGGATTTATACCATGGATACAGTGGAACCAAGAGGACTTAACGTCAAGATGGACTTTAGGGCATTTATTGGTTAAGTCCCCATATCACCATGATGTGTTTCTAGTTTGCACAAATTCTCTCCATGGTGTTATGCCACAAATAATCTGTTTGGTTGTCTAGATTTGTTTAATATCCAATACTACCAGTTATGACATCACACAATTGGGTCTCCCAATACTTTGCATCACAACAGTTACCGCATACCTAATCGACTAAGGATGAGGATACAGTGGAAGTGTATCCCAGCGCCACCTGTACCTTATATGCCTGTGGCGATGATACCTAGCTATCACCTTGTGAAGAATAAATGTGGAGAGTGTGCCCAGGCGCCAGCAATACGAAGGCTAAGGTAAAAAGTATTTATTAATACAGAGTAAAATATGATAAAATCACAAAATTCAAATATAAAATTTAAAATTCACATATGCATGGATCCACGCTGAATTAATATAAAAACATAGTAGATAACAATAAGATGACAATGAAAATGCTGTCAGTGTATGCTGGTACAGTGGGTAATGTATCTAAACATTTGTGAATTGATCCAAAGGAGAAAAAATACAAAGCATAAATCACACGTGTCTCAAAAAATAGTGTCCTAAAAATGTGTCCTAAAAATATGTGAGATGTATAAAAAATCCAAGAAAACTCCAAATATCCAATACTGATGTGATAATGGAAACAATGTCTGAAAAAAGGAAAAAATGAAAAAAATCCAATCCTAGTGTGATAAAAAGTAAAAATAGAAACAGTGTCTAGAAAAAATAGCAAAGCTGCGACTGTGTTGCAAACTGTGGAAAAAAGTGTCAATCCTGAGCAGTGGTTAATCCAAAATCGGGTGGTTCTAGTGTTTGTCTCTTGATTCCCCAGATGCCCCTAGAGGCCCTTGCCTCTATATAAGATGTGAAAAAGGTAGATTAGAAAAAACACGGGAAATAATAATAACAAACAAACTTGCTGCAAAAAACGGACTTGCTGCGAGAATACCTGTGAAAAAAGAATAAAAATACAATGTGTAGAAAAGTCACAGATACACTCTCCTACTGGAATAAGGCTTACCAGGTCAACGCATTTCGGCCCTCTCTGGGCCTTTATCAAGACTTGATAAAGCCTTCGTATTGCTGGTGCCTGGGCACACTCTCCACATTTAAGGATGAGGATACCTATCGATGCATACGCCTGGTATCATTACCGTGTACAGTGCATAATTTTGTTTATATTTATAAACATTTGCAGTTTTTTATTTGCAGCAGCGCTTACAAGTTAATACACTGTCAAACCACCGCAATGACAGCGCAGCTTGTCTTATGCAAATTAGCCATGTGCGTGCTCTTTACACCTACAATGGGTGTCTCTTGCTATGAGCGTGACGCAATCCAATGGGCTATAAGCAGGCAGACCGGAAGGGGCGTGGTCACAGGGACACGCGCGCCCGGAGCCAAGAAATGGCGTCTCTCACTCTAATTAAGGAGACATGTAAGGTATTTAAGGCTGCTGCATTTTCTACTTTTTAACTGACCTCCCGGATTCCAGGACTTAACATCTGCCTACATGCTGGGTGAAACCATTTGATAAAGGTGACAGTTTGGCACAGAAACATCATGGGACTTTTTTATATCTTTTTTATATCTTTGCAATAAAATTTAATTTTTACAAAATCCAGTGAGTGCTGTCGTTAAACTGGACTGTTTGTATTTTTTGATCCAGCCCCCTGGTACTTACCTACCCTCAATTTGAGTTCTTGAGTGCAAGCCTTTAAACTGTAAAAAATGCTAACATTACAAAAAATAATAAACAACACTATCCAAAATAAAAAAAAATAACCTAATCCCTATGAAAATAAAAAAGCCCCCCCCTCAATAAAAAAACACTAATCTAATGCTAAACTACCAATAGCCCTTAAAAGGGCTTTTTGTAGGGCATTGCCCTAAGTTTAACAGCTCTTTTACATTACAAATAAACCAAGTCCCCCCTAACAGTAAAACCCCCCACTCACCAAACCCCTCAAAATAAAAAAAAACTATCACTAATAAACCTAAACAACCCATTGCCCCTAAAGGGGCATTTGTATGGGCATTGCATTAAAAAGGGAATTCAGCTCTTTTTCAATGCACTTAAAAGGGCATTCCGTTTTTTTTAAATTTGCCAAAAAAAAACTAATCTAAAAAATTAAAACCCCCCCAAAAATAAAAAAAAACCTAACACTAAAGCCCTAAATAGGTACTCACGGTTTCAGAAGTCTGATGGAGAAGGTCTTCTTCCAGGTGGGTCCGTCATCTTCATCCACAGTGAAGGTGGCGCAGAGTGGAGGTCCGGAGCAGTCTACCCAGAAGTGGCGATCCTCGGCGGCAGCCTTCAGCGATGGTGGCGCTCCTCGGTAAATGCATGGAGGTTCCTCTTCATGCAATCGTCTGCCACACGCTGAAGATTGAATTCTAAGTACCCCATATTTATTGGGGTACCTTGAATTCCTATAGGCTGAAATTTTCAAAATCAGCCAATAGGCTGAGAGCTACTGAAATCTTATTGGTTGATATGAATAGCCAATAGGTTTTCAGTAGCTCTAATCCTATTTGCTGTTTTGAAAAATTCTGCAGCCAATAGAATGAGAGCTATTTATTGGGGTACCTTGAAATCTTATTGGTTGATATGAATAGCCAATAGGTTTTCAGTAGCTCTAATCCTATTTGCTGTTTTGAAAAATTCTGCAGCCAATAGAATGAGAGCTATTTATTGGGGTACCTTGAATTCCTATAGGCTGAAATTTTCAAAATCAGCCAATAGGCTGAGAGCTACTGAAATCTTATTGGTTGATATGAATAGCCAATAGGTTTTCAGTAGCTCTAATCTTATTTGCTGTTTTGAAAAATTCTGCAGCCAATAGAATGAGAGCTACTGAAATCTTATTGGCTGATTTGAACAGCCAACAGGATTTTAGTAGCTCTAATCCTATTGGCTTTTTTGAAAAATTCAGCCAATAGGAATGCAAGGTACCCCAAACTGATTGCAGTACCTTGCATTCAATATTCAGTATATCACGGACATCAGATGACCGCCGCCACCGAGGACCGCAGCCGCTACCGATGACCGACGCTGCCGAGGACCACCGACTCCCCCACAGATGACCACCGCCAAGGATCGCCACATCTGGGAAGACCGCGCCATCTTTGCTGTGGTTGAAGATGATGGATCCACCTGGAAGAAGACCTCCGCCGCACTTCTGAAACCGTGAGTACCTATTGGGGGCTTTAGTGTTATTTTTTTTTTTTAATTTTTTGGGGAGTTTTGTTTTTTTAGATTAGTGTTTTTTTTGGCAAATTTTAAAAGAGCTGAATGCCCTTTTAAGGGCAGTGAAAAAGAGCTGAATGCCCTTTTAAGAGCAATGCCCATACAAATGCCCCTTTAGGGGAAATGGGTAGTTTAGGTTTATTAGTGTTAGTTTTTTTTATTTTGGGGGGTTTGGTCGGTGCGGGATTTTACTGTTAGGGGGGACTTTGTTTATTTTTAATGTAAAAGAGCTGTTAAACTTAGGGCAATGTCCTACAAAAAGCCCTTTTAAGGGCAATTGGTAGTTTAGTATTAGATTAAGGGGTGTTTTATTTTGGGGGCAATTTTTTATTTTTTATAGGGGTATTAGTTTAGGTTTAATTTTATTATTTTTTATAGCTTTGTTTATTTTTGTCTGTATTTTTATTTTTTTATTTGTTGTAGCTTGGGGGGTTGTATTTTCAACACATAGACTGCCCTCTGGGCAGGCTTATCGACTAGTTATTAATAATAGCATACCATAGAATTACATAAAGAACCATCAGCTTAGTTTACCCCCTGCTTAGCGCTTGATTGATATCCAACTTAAATTTTACTGCATGCACGATTAGAGGACTATCATGAGAAGAATTTAGTGAACCAGCACTTTTTACATGACCCTAAACTATCACCCAAGCAATAAAAATAACTGAGCACAAAAAAGTAAAAAAATAAAAGTACTATTGATTGTGTTTGAACAATGTTAACACACAATATCACTAATAGTTTTGTACTCCACTTGTAACCTAGGCCTATATTTGCATACTGAACATGTATTCAACATGGGAATTTTCACGTTTATGTTTACTAAATTACTAGTAGAGAGAATTAATGCAGAAACATTACTTCAAAGATGGCCATTGGATAAATGTCTGTGTTATTCATGTTTATTATCAATTTGTCTTTTGTGAGTGGGTCTGCCATTGATGTGTATTTGGTAGAGACTGTAATATTGTTTTAAGGACATCAAACATTAGCTGGCTGGTTTTTAACTGCAAGGTTGCTTTTTATGCTAATGAGCCAGCATTTGTATAACATTGCCACTGATATTATTATGTTTATAGTTTATGTTTTTTGTTGCACCCAAGAAAGAAATCTGTGGATGCCCATGTGCACCTCTATGGTTGAAAAACAAACATCCTGTTTGGATAAGATCATTCAATACAGATTTATCACATCTGCTATACAAATAATTACATTTTATCATTACAATCAAGATGGGCATTCTGTTTTTGTTCAATTCTAATTATATCCTATATGTTCTACAGCATATGGGTTATTACACGAGTAACTAGCACCATTCCATTACCTCTATCTGTAACAGATTAGATATGCAGATAAAATATTGTCACTTTTTGAACCAAAAAACCCAGAAAATAATCCTCATATAAAACAATTAAAGCTCCAGCTATTAAATTTTCATGACAAAAACAGCAATTTGGAGACTATGTCACAATAGGATGTTGAATCTGGTGTAAAATACATTTTGACACAAATTATCCTTTGGTGCCAAGAAATGACTCTAATGTAGACTTAATCAAAACAAGTTTACTTCACTGGCTCTTCCTTTATTTCACTTATCCCTGATTTGCTGCTATACGTCCCTCAGGACATAGTGCGTCAATAAAAGATTGATCACCAGTCACAGACCTCCAAATGAAAATATGCCACACAGTAAATAATGGAGTATAAAAACCACATTATTCTTCCCATGGGTATTATTAAATCCCTTGTTTTATTTCACCTGGTCATAAAAAGAAAATCAGACAGGAAGATAGTGTAGATGACTTGAGTACCCATTATAATTCTTATTTAATAATTCAGTTGATGCTGACAAATTATCAGTTATTTTTCACTGACGATTCAAATATTAAAATAATATTCTAGAAATGGAATTGCATATTGTATATTCTATAATTATATTTAAAAACAATGTCATAATAGAAAAAGTAATAGTAGGCATTAGAAAGGGTTTAAAATATATAGTAAATCACAGAGTGATAGCTTAAAAGCCTATTCAACTTTTAGAAGGGGCGTGTAATTAAATATGCCCCTTATTTCCTGTTAATGCATTGCATTGATTTGAACTACATTTTCCTATCTATTGGCAGTATTTCAAAGAAAGTTGCTAAAAGAAACTATGACCTCAAACTATTTGGCTTGTTCTGAATCTCTGAATCTGACACTGAATATTTGAGAACAATTAACCCAAAACATTCTAACAAATCTTTAATTCAGCCATCTCAACAGGAGTCATTATATATATATATATATATATATATATATATATATATATATATATATATATATATATATATATATATATATATATATATATATATATATATATATATATTTGCTAGGTGTTTTCCTACTCACCACCATCTCCATTTGTCCTCATGCATAGTACTTCTAAACATACCATACAGCCATGGAACTATAGGTACTGGCTCAATTCTTTTACTTAGAATTCATTGCAAAGGTTATACCATTAAAGTAAGAGTTTTCCAACTTGTCAATAAAAAGATTTCACAAAAGAAATTGAAATGGAAATATGTATAAAAAAATAAATAAATTGCACATGTATTACTTAAAAAAAGTAATATATGATTGGCATGGTTCCCAATCAGCCAAATTACTGCATGGACCAAACAAAGGGTCCTATCAAAATGAGTGAAGCCTGATCGGACCGAATCCCAAACAATTAAGTAAGGTTTGACCCGTAGCCATAAAAACTCAATCAACAATAAATATTGTACAATATATGTTTGTCATTGCTCCCATCCAAGCAAATCACTACAAGAGCCAAACAAAGGTTCTATCAAAATGAATGCAACCCGACCAATTGGGTTAGGTTAAATCCATTACCAAATAAATAAAACAATATAATGCAATAGTAAACTAAGCAAAACAAAGCACAAATAACTACTCTAATAATAATTAAAGCTAGGGTGCAAACAATGTCTTTGATTGACACAGCCTCCCTAAGCAACCGAGTCATTCAGGATTTGAAATGCTTTGGATATAATTGAGGATATGTGATTGGTATTAATCATCTTTATTATTAAATTAATTATTTTAGATTTTTCTCTTAAAATGTTTTTGTTCAGATTACAAGTGTAGCGCTAAATATCACTTTAATGAAAGCGATATTAGCACTCCGCTGTCTAATTTTAGCTAACGCTAATGTGCGCTGATATTACAAGTTAACAGCAATGCAAACGCAAGCTCAAGTTCGCATTGCTGGGAAGCATTGCACTCACAAGAGTGTGCTTCCATATTCTCCAATGGTAGTTTCGTTCTGATGCCTTCAGAGACGGCATCAAAACCTCACACAAGGAATGGGGTAAGTAGCGAATAGGGTAAATATATTTATGTGTTAATTTAAAAATTAATATGTATATAACCATATACATATATATTTTCATTGCGGTGCAGTCTTTGGGAACACAATATAAAGGGACGTTTCAGTGCCGTTTTTCCCACCAACTTGAAAGCCGTAAAACTGCCTAATGCAGTTATTTTTTATTAAAAAAAATGCTATATATATTTTTTAATAAAAAACTATAATGCCCTCTATTTTGAGGCCATTTGGTGCACTTATAGAAAATTAACCAGAGATCAGATCTCTGGTTAATTTTCTGCATGCTAATTGCTACCATAAGATCATAGTAGCAATAACCAGCAACTTGTAATGGCTGGTTAATTATTGTGCACCTGCAAATGGGCAAATTTGCCTGTTTGCAGGCATGTAATAATTTAGCACTCCACTTGTAATATAGCCCATTATGGGCCAGATTACAAGTTGAGGGCAAAATATCGCTTGCATGCCAGCGATATTAGCGCTCCACTTTTTAATACTAGCGCATGATAATGTGCGCTGCTATTAGAAGTAAATCACAATGTAATCGCGAACTTGCATTCGCATTGCTAGGAAGCATTGCACTCATGAGAGTACACTTCTATAGGCTCCTATTGGAGCCTCGTTCTGATGCTATCATAGACGGCATCAAAACCTTGCACAGTGAAGGGGGTTAGAAGCACAACAATGGGCAGTATTTTTAAATATATATGTAAATGAATATATACATATATATTTATGTGTTTATATGTGTATATACACATATTAACACATAAATATATATCACCTAGATTACGAGTTTTACGTTATGGCTGTGGGCAAATAGCGCATGCGTAATGTTTATTGTGCACTCTTCGTAACTTAGGTATTACAAGTCTGAAAAGAACACAAAACCGTGTTTATTTCACTTGGGTATTCATGGCCGCGTAATGGATTCCCCCATAGAGATCAATGGAAACTGAAAAATAAGCTGATTTTTCATCTAACACTCGATATTGCAAGAACTACACATGTCTCTGACACATTACACATACAACTTAATGGACACCAATAATAATCATGTCAAATGTACAAACAACAATCACTCACACAACATAGCAGATTTGCATTCAACAATCATAATTACTCATAACAAATACTACATAACATTTACACAAAACGAGGAATCAAAAAATATATTTGGATCTGCATCACGGAAGAAAAGAACAAGAACAACACATTACACACTTATACACAAAAAAAAAAACATTTGTATGGAAAGATTTCACAAAAATAATTATTTAAAACAGTCAACAAATACAATAGGATTAAAAAAATTATTATAGGGATTTTGCGATACTAAATTATGATAATGTCCTGCAAGCGATCACTATGACATCATCGCATTATACACATTCCTTAAAACCATATGTGGATTTAGAAACTCAATATGAGCATGCACAAATTGAAACAACTACCCCACATTGCACACATACAAATCTTCAGAACAGCACACCTGGATCTCGTTTACTTTGCAAACCGGTACATCATTAAGCATTTACAGCAAGTATATAAGCACGCTCAGAACATGGCTTCCTTGACTGTATTGCTTTTTGAGACAGGTACAGGTCTAGGCGTTGAAGGTTAGAGATAGTCATAAAGAGATAGTGAGAAAGAGATAGTGAGAGGGAGATAGTGAGAGAGATAGTGAGAGTCAGATAGTGGGAGAGAATTTGTGTACAAATCTGTCTGGGTGAGTGTGCGAGTGCTGCTTTGTTTTTCATTCCTTACACATAGTTAAACATATTTACTTTCAGTTACACGCAAACACATTCAATACATACATACACATAGCAGTAACACTACATACACTCCATACCCCATTCCCTTTAAACCTATACCCATCCCATAGTTATATTTTGTTCTTTTTAGCCCAACTTATTGTTTACACACCCTCATTTAGTCCTTTATTATACGTTTGTCTTTTTCTTACTACCCCTTACGCTATTTTCTTAAACCCATCCACACTTTGAGCACTTTTTACTTTTATTTAATTATTTTGACCCCTTTTCATTTGTGCAATTTCACCTTCTGAAAAGGTATGGTGGGAAGGAGGAGTAGGGAAGAGATTAGGGATGAAATGAGGCAGGAGATTGAGGGAGGAGAGTTGGAGAGGAAGGGGGAGAGGAAGGGGAGAAGTGGGAGAGGAACTAGAGAAGAAGGGGAAGAGGTCAGGGTGGGTGGGTGGGCCAAGCAACATTGTTGAAGACAAACAAGTGGCTGGGCCCAGTGGGACAAGGCAGGAGCGCAGAGAGGGCACAATACAGTCCAGAGAACAGAGGCTCACATCACAGGGTAAGCACAGGCAGAGGGCAGAGAGGTATATCAGGGAGGAGAAGGAGACCCTTATAATGGCCTATATGGAGAGGGCTAGGAGACTACAGGCACCGAAGGCCACCCCTGCAATGAAGAAAAGGTTGAGGGTGGAGATCAGAGATGCTGTCAACGCAGTGGGGAGTTCAGGAGGGACTTGAAATCTATACAGCACTGCTACTGGGACTGCAAATGCGAGCTCAAGAAAAAATGTTGAGGGTCAGGCAAGCGAATACCGGCACCGGTTGCGGCCCAGAGCAGACATTCGTCTACAGCCGTTGGGAGGAAATGCTGCGTCCCAAGGTGGCCCTAGTCAGGATCAATACCGGGAACCTGCACTTCTCATCTTCTGGTAAGGACATTTACTAATCTCTTTTCATCCACCTCATAACTCATTTCCACTCAAAATAAATTAGGGATATGACTAACGCAATTTCGCTTTTTTAAACATTATTCCAAAAACGCATTAAGAATTACCTTGAAAAAGTTGTATATGAAGAAAAGCTATTACATTAGTATCTAACCTCCAGATTATGTGTGCATATAAATATATTTAAGACGCACACAAAAATAAATTAATATTGACCATCTAGATATCCGAAAGATGGGTTTTCAAATACGTAAATCGTATTGTTTTTTTTTTAAAAATAAAATTGAATTACTAAGGCAGCCTTATTAATACACTTTCAAAAATAACATTTACATATTTATTTTGAACTGTGCTAATATCTCTTATTTCAGAGTCTGAGGCCGGTGAGGAGGAAACACAGCAGGAACATGTTCCTCCTTCACCCAGGCATGAGAGTGGTGCAGAAGGTGAAACGCCTCCTAGGAGAGAACAGGAGGATACCCCTGCTGTAGATACCTCTGCTGTAGATACACTTGCAGAAGATACCCGTGCAGCAGCTCCCCCTGTCGCAAACATCCCCCCCACAATGGCCGAGGTGGAGCTGATGAGGGTCTTCCTACAGGAAATGCAGGACTCCCGGAGGGCACAACAGGCACACACACAGTTTATGACCAATGTCATGAACACCCTGATAGAAGGACAAACAAATATTGTAAATGTTCTAAATAACATATTTCAGGTCCTATGGGAGGTAGCAAGCAGACCATATCCATAAATGGGAAGATCACAAGAGCCTGGACCATCATCTCCTGTGCCTCCTCCATCTCCTACTCTACCTGGTCAATACCTCATCACTCACAGTACTCCTCCTCCCCCTCTTCCCCAAACATCTCCAATGAGGACACATCTGAGGAGGCATTTGACCACTCCAGAGCCTCACTGTCATGGGAAGAAGGGAAGGAGGAAGAAGTAATTATGTTTATATATTATTGTTTTTTAACTTAAAATTAATGTGTAAAGGATAATTATGTGATGATGTTGTCTTCTTACACTTGTGGAACACACTCTGTATTTAATAGGCTTCTATTGGACCGGGTCCATGGAGGCAGATTGTTTCCAGAGTGTGTTTTACAAGTGTGTTGAGACAACTTCATCACATGCTTTCCTTGTTGATTAGATAGATTTGTTTTTATGATGTGATTTCCAAATGTGTTCTCCTAATACAAACCAACGACCATTACAATTATACATGATGGCATATCTCTTTGTTAATGAAAACAACATAGCTTAAACAAGAAAATATGCTAACATATACCAATCCTTATGGCTTATTGGTATATCTACATGTGCTTGTTAAATAAAGCAATTTTTATTTTTATTTTTTTAAAAAGCCTGTATGTCATATTTCTATCGATGTGTTCACAACATTGAATACGTAAAATAAAGTGTATTTTGATGATAATTTAAAAGAATGTAAATATGAAACATTTACATTCATATCAGAAATAAAAGTTTTATAAATAAAGTTTTCGATTCCATTTTTTTTAGGTATAATTAGATCAGTATAATGTCCCTTAAAGAATGTATGGTCTAATGTTGATTTGTAATGATACTTACATCTGTGACTGGGAAGGAGAATAGGATACCCAGGCCGAGGAAGGTGAGGATCAAGGAAAATGGGTTGAAGGGGAGAATGGATGACACAAGGTGGGGCATGCACAGGTGGGGAATGTGGGGCCTGGGCAGGTGGCGAAGGTGGGGTCTGGGCAGTTGGGGCATGTCCAGGTGGGGAAGGTGGGTCTTGGGCAGTTGGGGCATGGGCAGGTGGGGCAGGAGCAGGACAGGAAAGATGGGGAGAGCAGCGAAGGGCAGGTAGGACTGCTTTAAAAGGGCCAGGAAGGGAATGGCGGGGAGAGCTGCGAGGTGGGCAGGGGGGAGGTTGGGAAGGGGCAGGACGGGAATGGTGGGAAGAGTGGCAAGGGGGGGCAAGGGAGACGGGGGAGGTTCAGAACGTGTGGCAGGGTTATGCTCAGAAGTGGATGGTCCATCTGAATTATATTATTTAATTGTTTCAATACAAATATTATATAAAAATATATTATTTACATTTAAAATTAATATTCATCATCATTTGAGATTTGTAATTATTTATTTTGCTCACAAATTAGACAAAGTCACAATAATGAATATGTTTAAAGGTCTAATTGATTTGAAGCAAGTCTAATTTCAAATCTTCTGAAATTGATCCTTAAAACTCTAATGTTTGCTCACTGGTACTTATTCTTGAAAGTTTGATCCATACATTAAAAAGCATATGTTGCAAAATCCCCATTATGTGTTAATCTTTATAATTTTACAATATTACTTTTCTCTTTTTGATAATCTATATCGGTACACATGTATGCATTTGATATTGAAAAGCCATAGAGGTCCGTCTCTTATGTGATATAGAGGCCTAGTTATCAACGTGTCTACTTTACCTGCCTTCGCCGGTTCAATACGCCCACCTAAGCTCGTCTACCTTCGCCGCCGTGGACCTGAAAAATTTTGCCTAAGTTATCAAAAAAGCTGTCAAAAAGCCGCGCACCAAGTACAGGGCGATGAACAGCAGACTGTGATAGTTATCACTCATCCAATCTTGCTGCTCTTAAGTTTTTTGACAGCTTTATTGCTAGCCTGTCACTAAGCACCCACACTAACTACACTGTTCTACCCCCTATACCGGCACCCCCAGAGCCCCCCGCAACTAAATAAAGTTATTAACCCCTAAACCGCCGCTCCTAGACCCCGCCGCAACTCTTATAAATGTATTAACCCCTAAACCGCCGCAACCTACATTATACCTAGTAACCCCTATCCTGCCCCCCTATACCGTCGCCCTCTATAATAAAGTTATTAACCCCTATCCTGCTGATCCCGCACCTCGCCGCAACTAAATAAATAGTTTAACCCCTAAACCGCCGCTCACGGACCCCGCCGCAACCTATAATAAACTTATTAACCCCTAATCTGCCCCCCCTACACCGTCGCCACCTATAATAAATTTATTAACCCCTATCCTGCCCCCCACTACACCGCCGCCACTGTAATAAAATTATTAACCCCTAAACCTAAGTCTAACCCTAACCCTAACACCCCCCTAACTTAAATATTAATTAAATAAATCTAAATAATATTTCTCTTATTAACTAAGTTAATCCTATTTAAAACTAAATACTTACCTATAAAATAAACCCTAATATAGCTACAATATAAATAATAATTATATTGTAGCTATCTTAGGATTTATTTTTATTTTACAGGTAACTTTCAATTTATTTTAATTAGGTACAATAGCTATTAAATAGTTATTAACTATTTAATAGCTTACCTAGCTAAAATAAAGAGAAATTTACCTGTAAAATAAAAACTAACCTAAGTTACAATTACACCTAACACTACACTATACTTTAATAAATTATTCCTATTTAAAACTAAATACTTACCTGTAAAATAAACCCTAAGATAGCTACAATGTAATTAATAATTACATTGTAGCTATTTTAGGATTTATATTTATTTTACAGGTAACTTTGTATTTATTTTAGCTAGTTAGAATAGTTATTAAATAGTTATTAACTATTTAATAGCTACCTAGCTAAAAGAAATACAAAATTACCTGTAAAATAAATCCTAACCTAAGTTACAATTAAAATTAACACTACACTATCATTAAATTACTTAAATAAATTAACTACAAATACCTACAATTAAATACAATTACATAAACTAACTAAAGTACAAAAAATAAAAAAGCTAAGTTACAAAAAATAAAAAAAATAAGTTACAAACATTAAAAAAAATTACAACAATTTTAAGCTAATTACACCTAATCTAAGCCCCCTAATAAAATAACAAAGCCCCCCAAAATAAAAAAAATTCCCTACCCTATTCTAAATTTAAAAAGTTCAAAGCTCTTTTACCTTACTAGCCCTTAAAAGGGCCTTTTGCGGGGCATGCCCCAAAGAAAACTGCTCTTTTGCCTGTAAAAGAAAAATACAACCCCCGCAACATTAAAACCCACCACCCACATACCCCTAATCTAACCCAAACCCCCCTTAAATAAACCTAACACTACCCCCTGAAGATCATCCTAACTTGAGTTGTCTTCAGCCAGCTGACCCACCGATGGAACCGAAGAGGAGATCCGGAGCGGCAGAAGTGATCCTCCAAGGGGCGCTGAAGAAGTCTTCCATCCAATGAAGTGATCCTCCAGGCGGCGCAGAAGAAGTCTTCCATCCGGGCGATGTCATCTTCCAAGCGGCGCTGAAGAAGTCTTCCATCCGGGCGATGTCATCTTCCAAGCAGGGTCTTCAATCTTCTTTCTTCAGGATCCATCTTCATCCCACCGACGCGGAACATCCTTCTTTCCCGACGGACTACCGTCAAATGAAGGCTCCTTTAAGGGACGTCATCCAAGATGGCATCCCTTCAATTCCGATTGGCTCATAGGATTCTATTAGCCAATCGGAATTAAGGTAGGAAAAATCTGATTGGCTGATTGAATCAGCCAATCAGATTGAAGTTCAATCCGATTGGCTGATCCAATCAGCCAATCAGATTTTTCCTACCTTAATTCCGATTGGCTGATAGAATCATATCAGCCAATCGGAATTGAAGGGACACCATCTTGGATGACGTCCCTTAAAGGAGCCTTCATTCGTCGGTAGTCCGTCGGCGGGATGAAGATGGATCCTGAAGAAAGAAGATTGAAGACCCCGCTTGGAAGATGACATCGCCCAGATGGAAGACTTCTTCAGCGCCGCTTGGAAGATGATATCACCCGGATGGAAGACTTCTTCAGCGCTGCCTGGAGGATCACTTCATCGGATGGAAGACTTCTTCAGCGCCCCTTGGAGGATCACTTCTGCCACTCCGGATCTCCTCTTCGGTTCCATCGGTGGGTCGGCTGGCTGAAGACAACTCAAGGTAGGATGATCTTCAGGGGGGTAGTGTTAGGTTTATTTAAGGGGGGTTTGGGTTAGATTAGGGGTATGTGGGTGGTGGGTTTTAATGTTGGGGGGGTTGTATTTTTCTTTTACAGGCAAAAGAGCAGTTTTCTTTGGGGCATGCCCCGCAAAAGGACATTTTAAGGGCTGGTAAGGTAAAAGAGCTTTGAACTTTTTTATTTTAGAATAGGGTAGGGAATTTTTTTTATTTTGGGGGGCTTTGTTATTTTATTAGGGGGCTTAGATTAGGTGTAATTAGCTTAACATTGTTGTAATATTTTTTAATGTTTGTAACTTATTTTTTTATTTTTTGTAACTTAGCTTTTTTATTTTTTGTACTTTAGTTCGTTTATGTAATTGTATTTAATTGTAGGTATTTGTAGTTAATTTATTTAAGTAATTTATTGATAGTGTAGTGTTAGTTTTAATTGTAACTTAGGTTAGGATTTATTTTACAGGTAATTTTGTATTTCTTTTAGCTAGGTAGTTATTAAATAGTTAATAACTATTTAATAACTATTCTAACTAGCTAAAATAATTACAAAGTTACCTGTAAAATAAATATAAATCCTAAAATAGCTACAATGTAATTATTAATTACATTGTAGCTATCTTAGGGTTTATTTTACAGGTAAGTATTTAGTTTTAAATAGGAATAATTTACTAAAGTATAGTGTAGTGTTAGGTGTAATTGTAACTTAGGTTAGTTTTTATTTTACAGGTAAATTTCTCTTTATTTTAACTAGATAGCTATTAAATAGTTAATAACTATTTAATAGCTATTGTACCTAGTTAAAACAAATTGAAAGTTACCTGTAAAATAAAAATAAATCCTAAGATAGCTACAATATAATTATTATTTATATTGTAGCTATATTAGGGTTTATTTTATAGGTAAGTATTTAGTTTTAAATAGGATTAATTTATTTAATAAGAGAAATATTATTTAGATTTATTTAATTAATATTTAAGTTAGGGGGGTTTTAGGGTTAGTGTTAGACTTAGGTTTAGGGGTTAATAATGTTATTACAGTGGCGGCGGTGTAGGGGGGGCAGGATAGGGGTTAATAAATGTATTATAGGTGTAGGGGGGCAGATTAGGGGTTAATAAGTTTAATATAGGTTGCGGTGGGGTCCTGGAGCGGCGGTTTAGGGGTTAAACTATTTATTTAGTTGCGGAAAGGTGCGGGATCAGCAGGATAGGGGTTAATAACTTTATTATAGAGGGCGGCGGTATAGGGGGGGCAGGATAGGGGTTAATAGGTATCATGTAGGTGGCGGCGGGGTCTGGGAGCAGCAGTTTATGGGTTAATACATTTATTATAGTTGCAGCGGGGTCAGGGAGCGGCGGTTTAGTGGTTAATATGTATAGAGTAGCTTGCGGTGGGCTCCGGGAGTGGCGGTTTAGGGGGTAATAACTTTATTTAGTTGCGGCGGTGTAGGGGGGACAGATTAGGGGTGTTTAGACTCGGGATACATGTTAGGGTGTTAGGTGCAGACATCTCCCATAGAAATCAATGGGATGTCGGGCAGCAGCGAACTTGTACTTTCGCTATGGTCAGACTCCAATTGATTCCTATGGAATCCGCCGCCTCCAGGGCGGCGGATTGAAAACCAGGTACGCTGGGCCGGAAAAGTGCCGAGCGTACCTGCTAGTATTTTGATAACTAGCAAAAGTAGTCAGATTGTGCCGCACTTGTGTGCGGAACATCTGGAGTGATGTAAGAATCGATCTGTGTCGGACTGAGTCCGGCAGATCGAAGCTTACGTAACAAAATTCTACTTTTGCCGGTATGTAGGGCTTGATAACTAAGGTGAATCAGCCTCGCCACAAATACGCTGCGGAATTCCAACGTATTTGAGGTTGACGGCTTGATAACTACCCCCCATACTTGTCATTGGATCACATGTAGAGTGCATTATTAAATGTGAACAACATAGAGTACTTAAGTCACATACCTGTGGATTGACTTATGAGAGTCCACTAATTGTATAATATGGAAGTGTTTCATATGAGCAAATATAAATGGCCACTCCACATAGGCTTTGAAACAAGGTTATCACTAATGACACACTATATTAAGATGATTGCCTTGGTAATGTTAAGTTTTTTTTTTTTTTACCTTGATGGTTCAATCAATTACCATTCTAAACATTTACACAGTAGACAGTACCTTACCTGTTAACTATTAAGAATAGAATGCTATCTGACATTACATTTTCATAGTATGTTTTAAATATATATCTTTTACATTAGGATTAAATGTATGTCATACCAATATTAATAGACACATTCAGACTTGAACATTTTAGGTTAGGGAAATATTAATGTTTGTCTTAGTGAAATGGACAGTCTACATTTAAATCATGTTAAAAACAAAGCTTAAATGAGCATGAAAACATACTCGTGCACCCTTTACAGAGCATGCATCATGAAATTAAATCAAGTAATTTAAACATGAGTATGTTTTATGTATACTTAGAAATGGCTGAGAATCTCAGAACACTGATGCCATAACAAGCTGGTCTGCATCTAGGGACTCAGATGAATAACAATGTCATTCTGTACAATTATAAGATGATTATTGTGGTATTGGATGTAATATGCATGTGACATCATGATGTTATTCATGCCAAATTATACCTAACTAAAAACAAATTCTTAATTGTTATGTTCCTGCTGCAAGATATAGAAAGGGGGGGCAGTAGTGTATTTGAAACTTAATGTGATAATAATTTTTAACAAGTCCAAGGCGTAGACTTTATTTGTATCCAAATATATAATTTCTACAAAATACACACGTTATTTACATGTTGTTATATTTATATTTGACATACCATCAGACACCAAGGGAACCCCATTCTCCTCTGTCACATATATAACATCCATATCTGTAAAACATAATATGTTGTGTACACGTTAAAATCTAATATTTCAAACTTGTGTTACTGGTGATCAAGTACACACATCAATGTTGTATTAAAGAGATACTGAACAAAATTAAGGATTTTCTTTATTTAGATGGAGCATGCAATTTTAAGTAAATATATAATTTTCTAGGTTTAATATATAAATTTACTTATCTGTATTTTGTAAATCAGGAACAAAAGCATAGTACACAGAACATTTAATGCTTATCATGTGTGTATCGCTTGATGATTGTTGTCTAAATTTATACAAACATCAACATGTGCTATCCATGTTCTGAAGCACAAAAGTGTAGACTAAGAAGCTTTGAGATTTTAATATTAAACTACTAAAATAAATATATATAATTAGAGGAGTACATTATAAGGTTAATTCAAATTGAATGCTCTATCATTATCATGATCATAAAATCTTTGTGTAATATACCTTTAATGATATATGAATGATTAAATGGACTTACCATCATCCTGCTCATGCAGGGCTGGAATGGTGCCGTATCCATCAGTGATTGTCAAAGTAACTTCAACTATTAATGATATAAATATAAATTATGTAACACAATTTGTACATATGCTTTAAAAATACATATTTTGCATGAATAAAAACGTATTATAAAAAAGTTAAAATAATATATATATATCGAAATGTGAAGACTAGACCACTAATATGAAAAATAAATGTATTACTTCATTAAGGTGAGTGAAAAGAAAATGATGTATTTCACAGATGTACTATTTGTTCAAATATTAGACATTCGATTCTTATTATATTCATCTATGGAACATTTCAAAACATAGAGTTGTCCCTGTTTCAAAATCAATCCAGACAGAGAATTAACACTTTGAATAACAACTGGTGACAACTATTGTATAATACATGTGGGACATATAGATAACATTGTGCAATGTACAGTAATGTTGTTGATGACACAACACATATTGATCACAATGCAAGACATAGGATATATTGAAAACAATGTCATCATGGTGTTGTTAGAATATGCTTATATAGAAAGGTAATCCTCGAGGGAAAGATGTTATTTAAATCAATAAACAGTGTAATAGGTAATAAAGATATTTGCATCTTTATATAAATACAATATCAATATTTGAGACTGTCCCTCTAAAGAAATATTCTATTCCATATGTTAATGTAATGAATCGTAAAGAGCATGCAATTTAAATCTAAGAGATAATTTACTCATAACATCATGATTATATAATTTTCTTGCTATCTTAAGAATAAAGAATCTAAGCATATGAATATGAAATGTGTATTTTTAGATTCAGTACTTGTGAATCAATTTCTGATTTTTGTCTAAAGTTTGACTGATTATTTGTCAAGCACTACCCAGGTGCTGAATCCAAAATGGCCCAGCCCCTAAGATTACATACAACTAAAGATAGCAAGATTATAAAGAATAACTCCGAATACTAATAAATTCTGATTTTGCTTAGAATGGAATTCTATATCAGAATAATTTTAAATACACTTTACATTTAATTAGAGGATCCATGGTCATATAGATCAATGTCAATGTATTAGGCAATGTTATGTACACATTTGTAAGCCAAGAGTGAAGTATAAGGAGACATACCAGACTGGGACAAACCCGAGGTTGAGGGTCTAGTACCAACATCCATATCTGTGAAATATTAAATCAAGATTTGATATCATTAGTAAAATTCATAACTTTGACACGAACAGTCAGACATTTTATTTTTTGACAAGGTAAAACATATTCTTAAATATGCATGTGAGTTCATTGTTTTGTAAAATTTATGTGTAAATAAGCAGCAATGATTTCCTAGTTTGTTTTTGCCATTAAGTGATAACTTAATCGCAACTATTATAAAAATGGTAAATACTGTATGTTTATGAATGATTGATATTTACACTTTTATTCAATGTTTTAAATCTCTGTTTGATCCATCAAGGCACTATCAAACTAGAAGGTTTAATCAATGACCCCATGTGTTAAATTGACAGTGAATCAATATAATAATATGTTTTATTCAAATCCTTAGTTTGATTTCTATACTTTACTTCAAATGGAATTAGCTTAAAAATATGTTTGTATTTATGTTGCTATCCTGATTTTATCATAATCCTAGGTAGTCTCACATGTTATTTTATTATAATTTGAAGTGTGCCTCTTATGTTAAAGGGACAGTTTATTCAGAATCAAACCTTCATTAATTACATAGTGAATGCAACTGTGACATAGGGGCCTATTTATCAAAAGTTTTGTGGACCTGATCCGACAGTGCGAATCAGGTCCGCAAGACCTCGCTGAATGCGGAGAGCAATACGCTCTCCGCATTTAACATTGCACCAGCAGCTCTTGTGCAACGCCGCCCCCTGCTGACTCGGCCGCCAGCAGGGAGGTGTCAATCAACCCGATCGTACTCGATCGGGTTGAATTCCGGTGATTCCTGTCCGCCTCATCAGAGCAGGCGGACAGGGTTATGGAGCAGCGCTGCGCTGCTTCATAACCACTGTTTCTGGCGAGTCTGAAGACTCGGCAGAAACACAGACCCACATGCTCCGTTTGGAGCTTGATAAATGGGCCCCAAAATGTTAAGTTCCCTTGTAACAGATCTCTTATTATTCTTTGTTAAATCTAAAACAAATTCTGATCATATGCTATTATCAATATCCTTGAAATGGAAATATTATTTCAATGCATGCTGCACTTTTCAACAGCTAAAGGGCATAATGGGCACTGATTGGCTAAATGTAAGCCTGCACAAAAGAAATAATTAAGGGGTCAGTCTGCAATGGATTAGATACAAGCTAATTGCAACGCTCGTGGGATAGTCCTCTATCAGACCAAACTCGGCCAGTAGTCTTGTTATCCCGGCATTGAGTCGGAATGATAGGGAATATCCCAGAGCAGAGAAAGGTAGTAAAATGAGGAAAGTGGCACTCACCACAGGCAGGACAGTCCTCAGCGGCAATGACAGAGCAGTCCAAGGATGAACCACTAGGATGGTCATGCAGGCAGGGTTTGGCAACAGTAAAGCAGTCCAAGGGCACACCACCTGAATGGTCAGGCAGGCAGGGTTTGGCAATAGTAAAGCAGTCCAAGGGCACACCACTAGAGTAGTCAGGCAGGCAATATTTGGCAACAGTAAAGCAATCCAGCAGTTTAAGGGGTAAGGCAGGTAGAGTAGTCAGGCAGGCAGGTTCAGCAACAGTAATTCAATCCAGCAGTTAAGGGTAAAACAGGTGGAGTAGTCAGACAGGTAGGTTCAGCAATAGTTATTCAATCTAGCAGTTAAGGGAAAAGGCAAGTAGAGTAGTCAGACAGGCAGGTTCAGCAACAGTAATTAGGCACATAGATACAACGATCTGTCACACCCAGGAGCACACAAAGTAACACCTATACTTAAGCAGTGACAGATTGTTTGTACAAACTTTAAATAGGCACAGGATTCGCGCCACAGAGATCCGACCGGCATCAGGAGCGTGCGGCAATGACGTCAGCACCCCACGCATCCGGATCGACACTACCCCTGGCAACGAGCAGGGAAGGCGACGCTGTGCCCCTAACAATGGCGTGACACTAATCATAGCAAAAAAATGTGTTTTATAATAAATGTTATTTTATAAATAAAACTGTATTTAGAAATAAATGGATCATGTATGGTTTCAATAAATAATTTATGCTGTTGACTGTCCCTTTGAGTCATTTAATGTATTCGTGCATTGATATCAATTTTCAGATATTTATCTGTCATTATTTAACTATAGATTCATGGTATAGATCATTTTATTTTTAATCTGAAACTCATGATACTGTACTTTAAACATGTATACAAATTAATGTTTACATTTGACCAACATGTCTAAAGTAATGCCACTGTAACAGCAAAATCATGTTTATGTCTCTGCGCAATAATTTTATCGATGAGCATTGGACAATAATTAAAAATGTAATTGGTCATCCGTGACTATGAATTTATTTGAATCTAGTAAGGTGATGACTATATTTTCACACTTTTTAAAATATATTAACAATTGTGTGTATTACGATATTCAAATATAATGTTTGTAAATATTTAATGATGCTAAATAATATTTGCAAGTTATGTAGTTATCGATATTCAATGGATAAAATGGCGGAGGATAGGGAGTTCATGGATGCGTACTTCCGTTTTATCTCTGTGAAGCATAATCGTGATTGAGTAATAAATATCATTATTCCTACAGTGGGGCAAAAAAGTATTTAGTCAGCCACCAATTGTGCAAGTTCTCCCACTTAAGAAGATGAGAGAGGCTTGCAATTTTCATCATAGGTATACCTCAACTATGAGTGACAAAATGTGGAAACAAATCCAGACAATCACATTGTCTGATTTGGAAATAATTTATTTGCAAATTATGGTGGAAAATAAGTATTTGGTCAATATCAAAAGTTCATCCCAATACTTTGTTATATATCCTTTGTTGGCAATGACAGAGGTCAAACGTTTTCTGTAAGTCTTCACAAGGTTGTCACACACTGTTGTTGGTATGTTAGCCCATTCCTGCATGCAGATCTCCTCTAGAGCAGTGATGTTTTGGGGCTGTCGTTGGGCAACACAGACTTTCAACTCCCTCCAAAGGTTTTCTATGGGGTTGAGATCTGGAGACTGGCTAGGCCACTCCAGGACCTTGAAATGCTTCTTACGAAGCCACTCCTTCGTCCCCCGGGTGGTGTGTTTGGGATCATTGTCATGCTGAAAGACCCAGCCATGTTTCATCTTCAATGCCCATGCTGATGGAAGGAGGTTTGCACTCAAAATCTGACGATACATGGCCCCATTCATTATTTCATGTACACGGATAAGTTGTCCTGTTCCCTTTGCAGAGAAACAGCCCCAAAGCATGATGTTTCCATCCCCATGCTTTACAGTAGGTATGGTGTTCTTTGGTTGCAACTCAGCATTCTCTCTCCTCCAAACACGACGAGTTGTGTTTCTACCAAACAGTTCTTCTTTGGTTTAATCTGACCATATGACATTCTCCCAATCCGCTTCTGGATCATCCAAATGCTCTCTAGCATACTTCAGATGGGCCCGGATATGTACTGGCTTAAGCAGGGGGACACGTCTGGCACTGCAGGATCTGAGTCCCTGGCAGTGTAGTGTGTTACTGATGGTAGCCTTTGTTACGTTGGTCCCAGCTCTCTGCAGGTCATTCACTAGGTCCCCCCGTGTGGTTCTGGGATGTTTGCTCACCGTTCTTGTGATAATTTTGACCCCACGGGGTGAGATCTTGCCTGGAGCCCCAGATCGAGGGAGATTATCATTGGTCTTGTATGTCTTCCATTTTATAATTATTGCTCCCACAGTTGATTTCTTCACACCAAGCTGCTTGCCTATTGCAAATTCAGTATTCCCAGACTGGTGCAGGTCTACAATTTTGTTTCTGGTGTCCTTCGACAGTTCTTTGGTCTTCACCATAGTGGAGTTTGGAGTGTGGCTGTTTGAGGTTTTGGACAGGTGTCTTTCATACTGATAACAAGTTCAAACAGGTGCCATTAATACAGGTAATGAGTGGAGGACAGAGGAGCCTCTTAAAGAAGAAGATACAGGTCTGTGAGAGCCAGAAATCTTGCTTGTTTGTGGGTGACCAAATACTTATTTTCCACCATAATATGCAAATAAATTATTTCCAAATCAGACAATGTGATTGTCTGGATTTGTTTCCACATTTTGTCTCTCATAGTTGAGGTATACCTATGATGAAAATTACAGGTCTCTCTCAACTTCTTAAGTGTGAGAACTTGCACAATTGGTGGCTGACTAAATACTTTTTTGCCCCACTGTATATGATGTTTGATGAATCTAAATTCATATGTATACCATCCTAGTTAACATATGTTGTGAATATGAGATATGTTGAAAATATTACTGTATACACATTGCTTAAATATATACTAAAATATTAAAATATTATATGAAGTCTGATCTTTACCTTGTTCAGCCTCTGTCCTGCTTTCTCCCAGGTCAACGATTGGAGGTACACTGGTCTCTGGGTCAGGAGTTTCATGGGCATCAGCTGGGGGCTAGGAGGGGGTATAGGACTTTGGAGCTGCAAATGTGCGGAGGAATCGGAGTCTGAGGAGCTCGCATAAAGTCTCCTCATGATCTCTGAGGGCAAGTTTCCATGGGGGTTCCTCACCTTTCCAATGGGCACGAGTCCACTCCTTTATGAGACGGACTTTATTCTGCAGACGCAACCTCATATCCCTGAATCTCCTGCAAATTTGCAATGTTGTCCTCTGGATGTCTGCCACCCCATTAACAGATATGCGACAGGCGCCCAGATAGCTTTTTTTACTGGCCGAGTCGTCGACCTACTTCGAGCCACATAAAGCTGCAGATAAAACTCCTCGACAAAAATGACTATGTGTAATGGACTTTTATATGGGGAAGTAAACATGAGATACACCATGGGACATGGTATCTGTACATCTGATTGGATAAAATAATGTAATTTTGTTAGCATGTCTGTGAGGCCATACTGTCTCAAGTCATGTTTGTGTGATGAACTCTGATTGGCCTTTACTTAATGTTTCATGGATTCATATCTTTGTAACGTACATACACATACCTCCTAGGGGTGCTATCACTACATTTGGTATGTAGATTTTTCTTTAGAATTTATGAGAATGGAATGCATATGTGAATCATATAGAATATACAGCATCCGTTAAATATTAAGCTATTTTGTTTACAGTTACGGCTTGGATGAAGGCTTCTCCCGGCTTCATTGAGGACTTCTTGCCGCTTCGATGAGGACTTCTCCAAGCTTCGTTGAAGATGGATGTTGGATCTTCAAAACTGTAAGTGGATCTTCAGGGGTTGATGTTAGGTTTTTTATAGGGTTTATTGGGTGGGTTTTATTTTTAGGTTAGGGCTTTGGGTGCAATAGAGCTAAATGCCCTTTTAAGGGCAATGCCCATCCAAATGCCCTTTTCAGGGCAATGGGGAGCTTAGGTTTTTTTAGTTAGGGTTTTATTTGGGGGGTTTGGTTGTGTGGGTGGTGGGTTTTACTGTTGGGGGGGTTGTTTGTATTTTTTTTCCAGGTAAAAGAGCTGATTTCTTTGGGGTAATGCCCCACAAAAGGCCCTTTTAAGGGCTATTAGTAGTTTAGTTTAGGCTAGGTGTTTTTTTTTTATTTTGGGGGGGCTTTTTATTTTGATAGGGCTATTAGATTAGGTGTAATTAGTTTAAATATCATGTCATTGGTTTTTTATTTTGTGTAATTTAGTGGGTTTTTTTTTTTGTAATTTAGGTAATTGTATTTAATTTATTTAATTGTATTTAATTTAGGTAATTTATTTAATTGTAGTGTAGTGTTAGGTGGTAGTGTAACTTACTTTTAGCTAGGTAGTTATTAAATAGTTAATAACTATTTAGTAACTATTCTACCTAGTTAAAATAAATACAAACTTGCCTGTAAAATAAAAATAAACCCTAAGCTAGATACAATGTAACTATTAGTTATATTGTAGCTATCTTAGTGTTTATTTTATAGGTAAGTATTTAGTTTTAAATATGAATTATTTAGGTAATGATAGTAATTTTTATTTAGATTTATTTTAATTATATTTAAGTTATGGGGTGTTAGGGTTAGAATTAGGTTTAGGGGTAAATAAATTTAGTATAGTGGCAGCTACGTTGGGGTGGCGGATTAGGGGTTAATATATGTAGATAGGTGGCGGCGATGTTAGAGACAGCAGATTAGGGGTTAATAATATTTAACTAATGTGTGTGAGGCGGGAGTACGGCGGTTTAGGGGTTAATATGTTTATTATAGTGGCTACGATATCAGGAGCGGAAGATTAGGGGTTAATAATTTGTGTTTGCGATGTGGGAGGGCCTCGGTTTAGGGGTTATTAGGTAGTTTATTGGTGTTAGTGTACTTTTTAGCACTTTAGTTATGAGTTTTATGCTACAGCTTTGTAGTATAAAACTCATAACTACTGACTTTAGAATGCGTTATGAATCTTGATGGGATAGGGTGTACCACTCACTTTTTGGCCTCCCAGGACAAGCTTGTAATACTGGCACTTTGGAAGTCCCATAGAAAAAAGACTATACGCAATTTGCGTAAGTTGATTTGCGGTAAGGCCAAAAAAGTGTGCGGTGCCCCTAAATCTGCAAGACTTGTAATAGCAGCGGTAGTAAAAAGGCAGCGTTATGAGGCTTAATGCTGCTTTTTTACTCATAACGCAAGACTCGTAATCTAGCTGAGTATTTACAACCTATCAAATAGAGCATGTATTTCTATTAAATATTCACATATACTTAATTTTTTCATTTTATTCTCATGGTGTATTTTATTTTAAGGAGCAGATATGCAATACTGTGAAGTATCTGAAGTAGGCTGACCATATTGCCACTTTAAAAAGGGACAATATGAAAAATACATATGTCAGGGCCGTTTTTAGGGCTGTTTAAAGAAATGGTTTTGTATAAGAACCCTCACATATGTATTTTTCATATGTGTTCCTTCTTAAAGCGGCAATATGGTCAGCCTAATCTGAAGACATCTGTCTAAACATTGCAACTATGCATTCTTGGCCACCCACAAATAAGCAGATAGCTCCCAGTAATGCTTTGCTGCTCATGAGCCGATGTAGATCGGTTTTTCAACTTAGGATACCAAGAGAATGAACCAAATGTGATTATCGAAGGTAAATATTTGTTTGTTGGAAGACTAACTTTGGGTTGCATGTCGCTTTCACTACAAACGAAATAGCCATCACAAGCTAGTAACAGCAACAACTAAATAGTTAACATATTTACTTTTAGAATATTGTTCTTATCGTTGATAAATTCATGTAATACACACTTTTCTAATAATAGATATGCAATGGTAATGTTTTAATAAAATAAGATTTAGATGCAGTCTAAATCTAAGAATACATTTAAAAATATTAGTCTAGACACTGTCACAGGTTATATGCATTTAAAGGGACAGTCTCCAGCAAATAGATCTTATTAGCCATTCCACATTTTGGCATACTCGACCATGTTATATGAATATACATTGACCTGTGTAAGGGCCTTGTATGTAAGCCTATGTAAACTGGCCACTTATCTCCCTCCTTGACAGAGCTTTTTAATTAATCAGTACAGACTATTAAAGGGACACTTTTTTGTAACAGCAGCAGAGTATAAAATGTATGATATTTGCTTTTTAAGGTTTATTTGTGTATATGAATTAGCTGATTTTGTGTTTTGAAGCCACAAACAAATAAACTGGTTTGAGCTTGTAGATATAATCTGATCTCATTACTTTATCACATTGTGTACATATACATGCTTATTTATCTTATATCTGTCTGTAAAACAAGCACCAATACTTGACAATTAACATTTTATTACCTAATCTCTTCTATACCCCACTGGGAGTGTAATTTCTTATGATGGCTGTGTTTACACAGCTTGGCCTTAAGGCCAAAAACTCTCTGAATAGGTGGAGATATTCAGCTATTTTAAATACAAAAATAAAGGTAATGGAAATACTTGTAAACAATTTAATACACTCCAGCAGGTAAAGTGGATAATTGTGAACAAATTGAAGTTGAGAAAGATATTGAGTTAACTGTCCCTTTAAATGACTCCACTAGAGTGAACACTCTCATCAATATGGCATACATACAATAGTTCTGTCTAAATGTGAAAATAAATGTAGCTATAATGTTTTCTTTAAAGATCATTTAATCTACCTATGCTATCTTGCAACTAACAATAACATAATAAATAAGCTATATATATTTTTTAAAAATATATTAGAATTTTCTCCAAATGTGAATTAGATATTAGAATGAAAATAGCAAATTATGCTAGACTGTCACTTTAATCTAGCAAGTTCACCCTACACATTTCTTAAAAGGGACATAACAAAAGTTGTTATGTCTTTCAACATATAATAATATTTACAGATATTAGTTTGAATTCTAAATTATACTGCATAGCCTCGCCATTAAGCCTTATTTAAAATTTTCTGAATTGTACATCTCTAAATCACACAACCAAAATTCATTATATGGCTGTATCTAGCTCCACCTTCGCTTTGGTAAAATGCAAGACTTTAACATTCATTATCTGCTGGAGCTATGTTAATATTTGAAAGTAAATTTAAAACAAATTAACTGTATTATATATAAAAGCAGGCATGTACTTGTAAAGTAGATAATTTAACAACCAGTTATACAACTATCCTTTTCTTTGTTTGTGAGTTATTTGGATGGATATATAAATAAATAAATAAATAAATAAATATATATATATATATATATATATATATATATATACAGTGTATATATATATATATATATATATATATATATATATATATATATATATATATATATGTATATATATATATATATATATATATATATATATATATAGTATCTCATTTTCAAAGATGTATTTTTATATATATATATATATATATATATATATATATATATATATATATATATATATATATATATATATATATACATTGATTAGAGTAGTTGTGTTAGTCCAGAGATTTAGATATCAAAATAACAAGAGTATTGCATTGAGCAATGATACTTTTTTATTGGACTAACTATACATTTATAAGTTGACAAGCTTTCAGAAGAGTTCCTTCCTTTATCAAGTCTAAAGCAATACTGACCAATTCAATGGAATTTACAGATTATATCTTAAATCACAGAATAGCTAAGAAGACAGAAAGTGCAGGGAGAGGAGGAGGTGTCATAAAAATCATGAGGGGGGCTTAGTTAACAGGAAGACAGTGTCCAGTGTAGGAGAACAGACAGGGGAAATATATAGCTTTACATAGAGCATATACTGGCATAAAGTTATATATCAACATTGAATCAATATCTATAAAGATGTGAAATTGTATATGCCTATGTCCACACTTTTGTCTTTTTATAACTTTTGTATTCCCCCTGTATATACAATTTCACAATTTTGGGATATTCCTTGGCAAAGAACCTATTACTAATAATTTCTGACTCATTTACAAAATCCTGTCTCCTTGAGCAGTTTTGTTTAACCCTTTGAAATTGCCCAAATGGAATATTGTGTATCCATTTCTCATGGTGTCTGCTTTGGGCGTGCAAGTACCCGTTCGTATCTGTGGGTTTGTGATACAACCTGGTATAGATCCCACCAGTCTCTTGGGCAATCTCAAGGTCCAAGAATGTAATTTGTTCCCTGTTGTATCCCATCGTGAACTTTAGGTTTATCATGTTCATATTTGTATATTTTACAAATTAATTTAACACATCAATCTCCCCTTGCCATATGATGAGCACGTCATCAATATAACGATACCATTTAATTATATGTTCCTTATAGGGATTCTCTGTGTTATAAATATACAAATCCTCCCACCGCCCCATGTAAAGAATTGCAAAAATCAGGGTGAATTTTGTCCCATTGCGGTACCAGTTTGTTTGAGGTAATATTTATTTTTGAACATGAAGTATTTCCTCGTTAGAATGAACTTAATGGATTCCTCTAAAAAACATATTTGGGTATTATTGATATACCCACATTTCTTCAAAAAGGACTTTACAGCTGTAATGCCAAATCATGGGGAATGGAGGTATACAATAAGCTTATGTCCATCGTGACCCATAGGTAATTATTCTTCCACTCAGTGCCTTCCAATAATTTCAAAATGTGTGGGGTATCTCATACAAATGATTTTTTAACTGGAACCAGGGGTTTAAGAGTGTGATCCACATATTCTGATAGTCTGGTGGTCAATCCACCAATCTTTGACACTATCGGCCTCCCCGGTGGGTTAACTAACCCCTTATGGCTTTTGGAGAGGTGATAGAAGATCGCCAGTACTTGATTGACCACCTCTAAGAATTTCTGCTCCGTATTGTTCAAGATACCCTTCTCTCTCCCTTCCAACACCAATTTCTTGTAATCCTCTAGGAAAACCTGTGTCAGATTCTTATCTAACACGTTGCACTTGTTGTAAACATATGGATAAAACAATAAGAGTTTTGTCGAGATAGGGAAGGAGTTTATATTTAAAATTAAGGACCTAACGAATTGCAAAACAAGATACATAGTATACATGCTAAAATGCCTGTGTAATAGGTTCTACAATGACGTACAGCATGTCCGGTCAAAGTAAGATATTGTGAACATCTAAGGAACATAGAAAATGGATTGAGAATTCATGGTTTGTCAGCACACTTTGCAGATAATAAAGATTGCACAGGTCTAAGTATTAGGGCAATAGAACATATTAAAAGTACAATGGGGGGGACCATCTAGCCAGACTTAGACAGCGTGAGACCTTCTGGATCCATAGGTTGGGGACCATGGAGCCAGTAGGTATCAACAGGGATATTGACTTGGCAGCTTTTATAGAGGAATAAAGCTCTGATATGTGGGGTTGAGCTATAGAGTGTTATTAGTGGGCATATAGGAGCTCCAAGATTTTTTAGGATTACATGTTGAAACAGGATGAACTTAATGACACAGGAGGTTTTTTATATAAAGTAACTCAGTTTATTTTTCTAGATACCATTTTTGGATTGCTCTTATATTTCAGTATGTATTTTTATGTGTACTTTTATAACTAATCTATATATGTCCAGTCTGTTTATATTTAGATGGGTTTTTTTTTTTGTTAGTATGAAATGTTTTTATTATAATAGGATTTTTTTTATTAAATTAGGTGCATTATATATATATATATGTTTTTAATAAAATGGTTTCTTATGTTTATATTTATTTGTATTGTATTTGCTTTTTGTTTTTATATATATATATATATATATATATATATATATATATATATATATATATATATCCATTTAGTGATTTATAATATCTAAGGAATGAATTTACAAGTCCTATGTGGCATGGAGAAAGATATGCTATTGCCATGAACCTGCATAAGCTTTGTGTGTTGCTGCTGTGTATATACACATATGAGCCATAAGTTTGTAATATATATTTAGAACCCGGATTGAATGCAGGAGGTGGGTTGATGTTAGCATATATAAACCTTTTAACTGGGTGTAGCCAATTAGTGCCAGAGACATTGTAACAAGAGTTTCACGTATTACACCTCTTTAAGAATAAATAGAAGAAGGCAAGAGGAGTGGGCATAGCCTCTGACTAAGCGAGTGGAGTCTCGCAAAATGTGTAAGGCCACGCCCACTTGAACGTACAGTAACGCTAGACCCCTCTGGTTGGTTGGGACCGTTGTGGGCAACATGGGTTGACCATACTGGAGGAGGGTACCCACTTTGGAAAGGATGACCTTGCTTTGGATATCCCCCAGCCTGAACAGCTGACACCTGCATCGGGAGGCAGGAAAAGATCTGGGATATGAAAAGCGTTCCAGGGTATAGGAGGAGTCATCTGTACTACACGCTGTATTTATACCTCACATTGTTTGAGGTCACGTTTGTGAGTTTGATTTTTATATTTGTAATAAATTATATATTTTTTTTTTACATGTTACACTGTGATTGTTTCTTTTCTATGCGCTCCATGTCCTTTTGCTTTTAGTTTTTTCTTCACCAATTACTGAATTACACCAGTGATCAAAAAGGGAGCTGCAAAGGAGAAACAGCTTGCTGTATACTAACACTGTGACACAGACCTCTCAGAGAGAGACATCAGTTGCAGCTAAGTGGGAACTTTTTATATGAACATTGTTCCTGAATGGATTTTTGATTTACATGAACTTTTTTAACCAGATTTTTTACTATAATTTTTATTATTATCATTTTTATTTTCTCATTCTTATTATCTTTTTTATCTTTTTTATTTTCTTTGCATTATTTATTAGATCTGAAGGAGGAGTAGATTTATGAGTTAATTAGAGTGATGTTTTAAATACTTTTCTTTTTGAGCTGTTAGTTGTTGCTCTGCTAGTGAATTTGCTGATTTTTCAGAGTCTTTTAAACTGCTAAACTGTTGTCTATGTCAGTTATGTTTAAAGAGCTACACCGTACATTTAAAAGTATTGTCAAGGCTATGACCTGCTACATATCTCTTTATATAAACCTAGACATTTGCTGAAATAGAAAAGTAAATGGTTAAACCACATTCAATATCTGCACATTTTAGCTATGACCTGCTACATATCTGTTGATATAAACCTAGACATTTGCTGAAAGAGACAAGTAAATGGTTAAACCACATTCTATATCTGCACATTTTAGCTATGACCTGCTACATATCTGTTGATATAAACCTAGACATTTGCTGAAAGAGACAAGTAAATTGTTAAACCACATTCTATATCTGCACATTTTAGCTATGACCTGCTACATATCTGTTGATATAAACCTAGACATTTGCTGAAAGAGACAAGTAAATGGTTAAACCACATTATATATCTGCACATTTTAGCTATGACCTGCTACATATCTGTTTTGAGATAAACCTAGACATTTTTTGAAAGATACAAATAAATGGTTAAACAACATTATATATCTACACATTTTAGCTATGACCTGCTACATATTTGCTTTAAGCTAAACCTAGACATTTGCTGAAAGACAATGAAATGGTTCAACAACATTCTATATCTGCACATTTGGCACATTACACAAACACAACTGTTTGCGAACATTACAGTGGCAATTGTCTAACTTCTTAACCATGCTGTGCACAAGTATTCACCAACGAGCCACCCGTGGGGAAACTGTCTGTCCTCAAACTGTTGCCAGAGTGAGGACTGCCTGAGGATATGGGCATAGTGACTGGTGTCTCTGAAATTCGCAAACACGTTCATAATTTGCATCCGTGTGTCGCAAATGAACTATACATTCAAACTATGAAAGTGTTTGTGATTTCGGAAAGGACCCTCTTCTGCTGGAGCCTGCAGAGCAATATGGGTGCGATCTATTGCTCCCAAAACATTTGGCATTTCAGCTATTTGATAGAATTCCCTCTTGAGGTGTCTCCAATCGTCCTCATTTTGAGGGAATCCTACAAAAAGCCTATAATTTTTTTCATGGTGTTCAGAAACTTTTCAAAAACCACAGAGAAGATGCATTGAGACATACCGGATAAGTAACCTTCTGTGGATTTAAAGCCTATGGAAGCCAGGACATGTAGGCAGCAAAGCATCTTTGGACATGCCAGGAATTGCAGTGCGCATACGTCTGCGTGGCTCCAGATAAGGTCTTAGTACATTGTAAAGGCTCAATAGCTGCTGTCTATTGAGCCAATACTCAAAAAAAACCTTGGCATTGTTTATGTTATCCAAGATGAGCCTCACTCTGTGAACAGGAGGAGTCCTAATCCTCTAGCATTCCACATGCTCCTCTTCAAGGCACCGGGCATACCTGAGTCTGTTGTACATTTTTTTGGTGTGTTTGTTGAAATTTTGTTTTTCCCCAATAAATCATAATATGAAAGTGTTTAAGTGTAAAATATAACATATACAGTGTATCTTTGTAATGTTTGTTTATTTGCGTAACAAATACTTAGTAAGCGCGATGTTATATTAAAAACCACAAGTCCATGCTAACATGATTCAAAGTGCATACTTGTCTATAATGTGTGCATAGACATGGCATAGATTCAGACTGAGCAATGTTGCTGCAATATTATTGCAAAATGATAAAGTAACGGCTGACATAAATAATATTATATATATAAGTGATTGTCGAGATTTCAATATTTTACGTGTACCATTGAAATTGCAATAATAATGAAGATATTACAAACCTCTCATCTACGTATATGTAATATTGAGCGAGAAACTGATTAAAGAGGCAGTAAAGTCCTAATGATACAATCCCTATGGTTGAAGCTTAGAATGATGTCGTCATATTAGCTACCTGCCTGTCTACTTTCAAAATCTTCATTCTCTTGTTCTACTTTGCAACATTATTATTGTGTGATGATTAAGAAGATAAATTTGTGTTTTGTTGTTGTGTGATGTGTGTTGTGTACATCTATGTATGTATTGTGATTCTCTCCCACAGATGTTCATTTATATAAAACAGTATAGCAATGTTGTTCCTTCCAAAAAGCGACAAATAGAATATTTTCTAATGATATATTTGAATTAGACAAAATTCCTAGTGGTATATTATGTTTAAATTCTGATCTTAAAGGGACACTAAAGCCATAACTTTTCTTTCATGATCCAGACAGAGAATACAATTTTAAACAACATTCCAATGTACTTCTATGATCTAAATAGCTTCATTGTTTATATATCCTTTGTTGAATAAAAAGCAATGCACATTGGGTGACCAAATCACACAAGGCATCTATGTGCAGCCACCATTCCTTCAGCTACTGAGAATATCTAGATTTGCTGTTCAGCAAATGATATGAAGAGAATAAATCAAATGAAATAATAGAAGTAAATTAGAAAACTCTTTAAAACTGCATACTCTTTCTGAATCAGGAAATATAAAAACAGAATTTATGCTTACCTGATAAATTACTTTCTCTTACAGTGTATCCAGTCCACGGATTCATCCTTTACTTGTGGGATATTCTCATTCCCTACAGGAAGTGGCAAAGAGAGCACACAGCAGAGCTGTCCATATAGCTCCCCCTCTAGCTCCACCCCCCAGTCATTCGACCAAAGGTTAGGAAGAAAAAGGAGAAACCATAGGGTGCAGTGGTGACTGTAGTTTAAACAAAACATTTTTTACCTGACTTAATTGCCAGGGCAGGCCGTGGACTGGATACACCGCAAGAGAAAGTAATTTATCAGGTAAGCATAAATTCTGTTTTCTCTTGCAAGGTGTATCCAGTCCACGGATTCATCCTTTACTTGTGGGATACCAATACCAAAGCTTTAGGACACGGATGAAGGGAGGGAACAAGACAGGTACCTTAAACGGAAGGCACCACTGCTTGCAAGACCTTTCTCCCAAAAATAGCCTCCGAAGAAGCAAAAGTATCGAATTTGGAAAATTTGGAAAAAGTATGCAGTGAAGACCAAGTCGCTGCCTTACAAATCTGTTCAACAGAAGCCTCATTTTTGAAAGCCCATGTGGAAGCCACTGCTCTGGTAGAATGAGCAGTAATTCTTTCAGGAGGCTGCTGGCCAGCAGTCTCATAGGCCAAACGGATGATGCTTTTAAGCCAAAAGGAAAGAGAGGTAGCAGTCGCTTTCTGACCTCTCCTCTTACCAGAATAGATAACAAACAAGGAAGATGTTTGTCTGAAATCCTTAATTGCTTGCAAATAGAACTTTAGAGCATGAACTACATCAAGATTGTGCAACAGACATTCCTTCTTCGAAAAAGGATTGGGGCACAGAGAAGGAACAACAATTTCTTGGTTAATATTCTTGTTAGAAACCACTTTAGGAAGAAAACCAGGTTTAGTACGTAAAACTACCTTATCTGCATGGAACACCAGGTAAGGTGAATCACACTGTAAGGCAGATAATTCTGAGACTCTTCGAGCAGAAGAGATAGCTACCAAAAACAAAACTTTCCAAGATAACAACTTAATATCTATGGAATGTAAAGGTTCAAACGGAACCCCTTGAAGAACTGAAAGAACTAGATTTAGACTCCATGGTGGAGCAACAGGTTTATAGACAGGCTTGATTCTGACTAAAGCCTGTGCCAACGCTTGAACGTCTGGTACCTCTGCCAGACGCTTGTGTAAAAGGATAGACAGCGCAGATATCTGTCCCTTTAAAGAACTAGCCCACAATCCTTTCTCCAATCCGTCTTGGAGAAAAGACAATATCCTGGGAATCCTAATCTTACTCCATGAGTAATCCTTGGATTCACACCAACAAAGATATTTCCGCCATATCTTATGGTAGATTTTCCTGGTGACAGGCTTTCTAGCCTGAATCAGAGTATCTATAACTGACTCAGAGAAACCACGCTTTGATAGAATTAAGCGTTCAATCTCCAAGCAGTCAGACGTAGAGAAACTAGATTTGGATGCTTGAACGGACCCTGTATTAGAAGGTCCTGCCTCATTGGCAGTGTCCATGGTGGGACAGATGACATGTCCACTAGGTCTGCATACCAAGTCCTGCGTGGCCATGCAGGCGCTATCAAAATCACTGACGCCTTCTTCTGCTTGATTCTGGCGATCAGACGAGGGAGAAGAGGAAATGGTGGGAAAACATAAGCCAGATTGAAGGACCAAGGCGCTGCTAGAGCATCTATCAATGCCGCCTTGGGGTCTCGGAACCTGGATCCGTAGAGAGGAAGCTTGGTGTTCTGATGGGATGCCATCAGATCCAACTCTGGAATGCCCCATAGCTGAGTCAGCTGGGCAAATACCTCCAGGTGAAGTTACCACTCCCCGGGTGAAAAGTCTGATGACTCAGAAAATCCGCCTCCCAGTTGTCTACTCCTGGGATGTGAATTGCTGAGAGATGGCAGGAGTGGTCCTCCACCCACCTGATTATTTTGGTTACTTCCTTCATCGCTAGGGAACTCTTTGTTCCCCCCTGATGATTGATGTAAGCTACAGTCGTGATGTTGTCCGACTGAAATCTGATGAATTTGGCCGCAGCTAGTTGAGGCCATGACTGAAGTGCGTTGAATATCGCCCTCAGTTCCAGAATGTTTATCGGGAGAAGAGATACTTCCCGAGACCATAAGCCTTGAGCTTTGAGGGAGTCCCAGACTGCACCCCAGCCTAACAGACTGGCGTCGGTCGTTACAATGATCCACTCTGGTCTGCGGAAACATATTCCCTGAGACAGGTGATCCTGAGAAAACCACCAGAGAAGAGAAACTCTGGTTTGCTGGTCCAACTGTATTTGAGGAGACAAATCTGCATAATCCCCATTCCACTGATTGAGCATGCATAGTTGCAGTGGTCTGAGGTGTATCCGAGCGAAAGGGACTATGTCCATTGCCGCTACCATTAATCCGATTGCCTCCATGCACTGAGCTACAGATGGCCGAGGAATGGAATGAAGAACTCGGCAAGTAGTTAAAAGTTTCAACTTTCTGACCTCTGTCAGAAATATTTTTATTTCTACCGAATCTATTAGTGTTCCTAGGAAGGGAACCCTTGTGAGTGGGGACAGAGAATTCTTTTTGATGTTCACCTTCCACCCGTGAGACCTTAGAAAGGCCAATACAATTACCGTGTGAGCCTTGGCTCTGTGAAAAGACGGCGCCTGAATTAAAATGTTGTTCAAATAAGGCGCCACTGCTATGCCCTGCGGTCTTAGAACTGCCAGGAGGGACCCTAGCACCTTTGTGAAAATTCTGGGAGCAGTGGCTAAACCGAATGGAAGAGCCACAAACTGGTAATGCTTGTCTAGAAAAGCGAACCGGAGGAACTGATGGTGATCTTTGTGGATAGGGATATGCAGGTACGCATCCTTTAGATCCACGGTAGTCATATATTGACCTTCCTGGATCGTAGGTAAGATTGTCATAATGGTCTCCATCTTGAATGATGGGACTCTGAGGAATCTGTTTAGAATTTTTAGATCCAGGATTGGTCTGAAAGTTCCTTCTTTTTTGGGAACCACAAACAGGTTTGAGTAAAAACCCAGTCCTTGTTCCGCAATTGGAACTGGGTATATCACTCCCATCGTATGTAGATCTTCTACACAGCTTAAGAACGCCTCTTTCTTTGTCTGGTCTGTAGATAGACGAGAAATGTGGAACCTTCCCCTTGGAGGGGAGTCCTTGAATTCTAGAAGATATCCCTGGGTAACAATCTCTAAAGCCCAGGGATTGTGAACATCTCTTGCCCAGGCCTGAGCGAAGAGAGAGAGTCTGCCCCCTACTAGATCTGGTCCCAGATCGGGGGCTACCCCTTCATGCTGTCTTGGTAGCAGCTGCAGGCTTTTTGGCCTGTTTACCCTTGTTCCAGCCCTAGTAAGGCTTCCAGGTTGCCTTGGGCTGTGAAGCGTTACCCTCTTGCTTTGCAGCTGTAGCGGCTGAAGCAGGACCGCTCCTGAAATTACGAAAGGATCAAAAATTAGCTTTGTTTTTAACCTTAAAAGGCTTGTCCTGAGGGAGAGCATGGCCCTTTCCCCCGGTGATTTCTGAAATAATCTCTTTCAATTCTGGCCCGAAAAGGGTCTTTCCTTTTAAAGGGATATTTAATCATTTGGATTTTGACGACACATCGGCCGACCATGACTTGAGCCAAAGTGCTCTGCGCGCCATAATGGCGAAACCTGAATTTTTTGTCGCTAACTTAGCTAATTCCAAAGCGGCATCTGTGATAAAAGAATTAGCCAGCTTTAGAGCCTTAATTCTATCCATAATTTCGTCATATGAGGTCTCCGTCTGGAGCGACTCCTCCAGCGCCTCAAACCAGAAAGCCGCTGCAGTAGTTACAGGAATAATGCAGGCAATAGGTTGGAAAAGAAAACCTTATTGAACAAAAATTTTCTTAAGTAAACCTTCTAACGTTTTATCCATAGGATCTTTAAAAGCACAACTGTCTTCAATTGGTATGGTTGTGCATTTAGCAAGTGAAGAAACAGCCCCCTCTATCTTAGGGACTGTCTGCCACTAGTCCCACCTGGGGTCAGTTATGGGGAACATTTTCTTAAAAATAGGGGGGGGGACAAAAGGGACATCTGGTCTATTCCACTCCCTAGTAACAATATCCGTAACCCTCTTAGGGATCGGAAACGCATCAGTGTATACAGGGACCTCTAGGTACTTGTCCATTTTACACAACTTCTCTGGGACCACCATAGGGTCACAATCATCCAGAGTAGCTAAATACCTCCCTGAGCAATACGCAGAGGTGTTCCAATTTAAATTTAAACGCTAATGAATCTGACTCTGCCTGATGAGAAACCTTTCCTGAATCGGAAATTTCTCCCTCAGACATCAAATCCCTCACCCCCACTTCAGAGCGTTGTGAGGGCACATCAGATAAAGCTTCAGACTGCTCATAATCTCTTCTTAAAACAGAGCTATCACGCTTTGTAGGAAAAACTGGCAGTTTGGATAGAAAGGCCGCAAGGGAATTATCCATGACTGTCGCTAGTTGTTGCAATGTAATAGGGGCAGACGCACTAGAGGTACTAGGAATTGTTTGCGCGGACGTAACTGGTTGTGACACATGGGGAGAGGTAGACAGACTATCCTAATTACCTTCAGTCTTAGAATCATCTAGGGCCACACTTTTAAGTGCAACAATATGATCTTTAAAGTGTATAGACATATTAGTGCAATTGGGACACATTCTGAGAGGGGGTTCCACCATGGCTTCTAAACATATTGAACAGGGATTTTCCTTAGTGTCAGACATGTTTAACAGACTAGTAGCATACACAAGCAGGCTTGGAAAACACTTTAATCAAATAAAAAACACAATTTGAAAAAACGTTACTGTGCCTTTAAGAAATAAAAAGAGCACACAATTTTACAAAACAGTGAAAAATGCAGCAATCCCTTTGAAATTTTCACAGTATGTACCTAAGGCTTTAATATGATTGCACCACAATTTGCAGAACAATTAACCCCTTAATGCCCAAACCGGAGCATCCTAAAGCTAGCAACCGGTTAAATAACTACAGCACGTTGCCACAGCTTACTGCTGTGGCCCTACCTGCCCTTAGGGATCAGTTTTGGGGGAAAAAAGCTTCTTTTAGGCCCTCAATCAGTAGCTGGACCCTCCATGTGAAGCAGCATGAACTGTCTTTCAATTCTAACTGCGCATCTGAGGTGCAAAATTAGGCCCCTCCCACTCCATTCCGGAGTTGTGAGGCCTACAAAAATCACTTCTAAGTGACTAAATTTTTGGCATGTGGAAAATAACCCCAGAAAAACACTCCAAAGTGCTTAAAAAAGTGTCTCCAACGAGTATTTCTTAAACAAATAATCGATTGCCCTGAATTAGTGTCAACCAGCCCTGTTATGTAAGCATTCAATTCTTTACTAAGTCTCAGAACATAGCTTACCCTCCCCACATGGGGATCTTGTCAGTCTTCTAGCATTATCTCAGTCTTGTCTAGAAATAAATGACTGAACATACCTCATTGCAGTCAAGCCTGCAAACTGTTCCCCCCAACTGAAGTTTTCTGGTACTCCTCAGTCCTGTGTGGGAACAGCAGTGGATTTTAGTTACAACATGCTAAAATCATTTTCCTCTCAGCAGAAATCTTCATCACTTTTCTGCTAGAGAGTAAATAGTACAAACCGGTACCATTTAAAAATAACAAACTTTTGATTGAAGATATAAAACTACAATTCTAACACCACATTCACTTTACCCTCCCGTAGAGAGACCCTAGTGCTTAGAGCTGGCAAAGAGAATGACTGGGGGTGGAGCTAGAGGGGGAGCTATATGGACAGCTCTGCTGTGTGCTCTCTTTGCCACTTCCTGTAGGGAATGAGAATATCCCACAAGTAAAGGATGAATCCGTGGACTGGATACACCTTGCAAGAGAAAATGGGGTTTTAAAATATAAAATTCAAGCCTTTTTACCTCTTGTAAACCTATTTTGACCTATTTTGCACAGTCTATTTTGGATTTTCACACAGCTTTTTTTGAGCTGTCAATCTTGCTCATTGTCATTTCACAGTTAAATAAACATAATCCGAGATCTCATATCTTTGATCCGTTATATATATATATATTTTTTAATTTATTAAAAATGTATTTATTGTACAGTGTTTGTATGAGTCTAAGTGTACTTTGTATAATATTTTTGAAGTGATTAGTGAAGGTTTTTGGTTGTGATATATCAATAGCTACTGCGTAAATGGGGATTTTGGTTGCGCTATGGAGGTTTTTCAAACTTGTCATGGCTGCGTTACGGAAATTGATGTGTTATGGGGCATAACGCTACAATTTGAGTCAAAACGCCCAACTTGAAATTTAGCTGTATGTTCATAATCATATACATATATATGACCGCAATGTAAGGCACTTTTTAGTGCCGTTTTTTTTTTTTCTAACACTCCACTCCCACCAACTTTAGAACCCAAAAATTGCCTAGTGTAGTCGTTTTTCATTTTAAAAAATGCTACATTATTTTTTAATTAAAAACAACAATGCCCTCTATTTTGAGGGCATTTGAGGCACTTTTAGAAAATTAACCAGAAATCTAATCTCTGTTTAATTTTTGAAGCGCTAAGTGCTATCGCAACCAGCTACTTGTAATGGCTAGTTAATTATTATATGAACACATTTTTCCATTTGCGGGAGCGCAATAATTTACCGCTCCACTTGTAATCTAGTCTAATATGTTCTTAGAATTGTTTATGTCAAAGGAAATTTGACTCTGTAAAACCATAAGGTGCAAAGTTTGTCATAACAAAATGAAATAATGAGCTTAATAGCTTATGCATTGCAAGGTCTTTGAACTTGTCTCAGGAATTCTTGATTTCTTACTGTCATTGGTGTAGTCAGTCTGAAGCTTGTCTATATGAATTAATTTACCTACCCAAGTTACTCATGGGATAAATCTGGGACACCTGAATTTCTTACATTCAAAATGGTAAACACATGGAAACCTATTAAAAGGAGTTTCCTTTCCCTTAGACTTTTAATAGGTCAAAATGAATCTAAAAAATAAAGAGCTATTAGAAGGAATGTCATGCAAAAAGAGGATGCATTATTATTTATGACTGTTATGTGAGTTTAATTATAGTTTTATCAAATTTCCTAACAAACACAGTTCATGACATCTGAATAATTTTGTACATTTATAATTAATATTGTTTAATGTTCAAGCACTTAACATCAACCTTGAATGGATATTCTGATGACAATATTTTTTCTCTGAACATGACTCATACACTAAATGTGTGATTTGGTCAATATTTTAACATTTCAATAAAAGCAAAGAAAATGATTATGTTTATTTAACTGTGAAATGACAATGAGCAAGATTGACAGCTCAAAAAAAGCTGTGTGAAAATCCAAAATAGACTGTGCAAAACAGGTCAAAATAGGTTTACCAGAGGTAAAAAGGCTTGAATTTTATATTTTAAAACATGGAAAAAATGATGTGAAAATTGTTTATTGATGGCCTGAACAATTGTTAGTGAGGGGTCTCAGGGCAAAGAATCTAATAAGTTTAAAAAGTTTGAAGGCATTTCATAACCACTGAAATACCAGGTTATATAAAGAAATTTAAAAAACAAAAAAAACAACAACATATATTTATTGTTATAATAATCTGTTAACAGGTGTGAAGGTTAAATATGTTTCGCATGTAAGATTATGTTGATTTTAGTTTAAAGAGATATTAAACACTATGGGCTAGATTTCAAGTGGTGCGCTAAATATTGTTTGCACGCATGCGATATTAGCGCTGCACTTTGTTATACCAGCGCACACTAATGTGCGCTTGTATTTCAATTTAAACGCAATGCGAATGTGACTTGGTGTTCACATTTCTAGGAAGCATTGTGCTCATGAGAGTGCTCTTTTATAGACTCCAATGGCAGCCTCGTTCTGAAGCTCTGAGACAACAAAGAACCTAAGTGCAGTGAAGGGGATAAGTGGCGCAGCAATGACATAATTTTTAAATATATATGTATGCTTATATACATATATATTTATGTGTTAATATACACATATTATATAACATATACACATATTAATATATAAATATATATGTATATAAGAATATACATATATATATTTACCGGGAACACACAGCTACCATAGACCACAATGAAAAGGCACTTTTTAGTGCCGTTTTTTTTTTTTTTAACACCCCACATCAACTTTAAAACCCCCAAAACTGCCTAGTGCAATAATTTTGTATTTAAAAATGCTATTTTTTTTAAATAAAAAACTATAATAGCCTGTATTTTGAAGGCATTTGGGGCACTTTTAGAAAATCAACTAGCTCGCAGTAGCAATAACCAGACACTTGTAATGGCTGGTTATTTATCGTGCAAATAGGGACATTTGCCCATTTGCGAGCGTGTGATAATTTAGCACTCCACTTGTAATATAGCCTTAAATAAATGCTAGATAGAATGATGTATTAAAAGAAAAGATTAGTCTGAGAAAAACATGTAGATGTTTTTTTTAAGTTGTATTAGCTATTTTAAGAAATTATTGGCCAGATTACAAGTGCTGCCCTAAATATTTTTTTCACTCACAAGCTACTACCGATGGAAGCAAAATGTTAATGTGGGCGACGACCGCATAAAAGGCTGGAAACTTAAGTTGAGAAGTAGTGGTTGTAAGACTTGTCTGTCACCTTTTAGGTGACGTACTGCAATCAACCTGATCTGATACGATCAGGATGATCGACATCCCCTGCTAGCGGTCTGTTGGCCATGAAGTGCAGGGGGCAGCATTGCACAAGCATTTCACATGAAATGCTTCTGCAATGTTAAATGCTGACAGTGTATGCTCTCGGCATTTATCTATGCTGGGCGGACATGATTTGCTACAGCGAAATATGTCCGCTGGCATTTAACCCCTTAACGACCAGCGTTATACCCTGTCCGACGCTGGTCGTTATGACCTTTAGGACAATCTGTGGCCCTCTCTGCATCGGACAGCAGTGGTGCTGATCGTTGGTGGGTGGGAGCCATAGCAGGGAGTCAGGTGGGGCCTATTGCCTTTCGCCGGTGTGCGTTTCCAGATCCTGTTAAGTGTCCGTGAGCGTGGGGCTCGGGAGCGCACATGCAATCATCAATGTTTTCACTGTTCAGCTGAAGGAGGGAGAGGAGAAATGTAGAGGGAAAACATTTATGAAAAGGGATCCAGTAGGGGGAAGGGATTGAGGGGGGCAATCTACACTACTGAAAATAGGGGGTTTATATATATATATATTTTTTTTTTTTTTTAAAGGGCAAATTTGTTAGTAAACTGGGTACTGGCAGACAGCTGGTGGGAGACTTGGAGAGCTGTTTGGGGGGGTCAGGGAGGTTGGGGGATCCTACACGTCATATAAAATATATATAAAAAACACCTTTATTTTTATACTAGCAGACTTTCTGCCAGTACTTAAGATGGCGGTGACAATTGTGAGGTGGGAGAGGGAAGAGAGCTGTTTGAGAGGGGTTAGGGAAGGATAACTGGGTGGGATGTGTCAGGTGGGAGGCTGATCTCTACACTAAAGCTAAAATTAACCCTACAAGCTACCTAATTAACCCCTTCACTGCTGGGCATAATTCAAGTGTGGTGCGCAGCGGCAATTAGCTGCCTTCTAATTACCAAAAATCAATGCCAAAGCCATATATGTCTGTTAGTTCTGAACAAAGGGGATCCCAGAGAAGCATTTACAAACATTAGTGCCATAATTGCACAAGCTGTTTGTAAATAATTTCAGTGAGAAACCTAAAGTTTGTGAAAAAGTTAACAATTTTTTTTATTTGTTCGCATTTGGCAGTGAAATGGTGGCATGAAATATACCAAAATGGGGCTAGATCAATACTTTGGGTTGTCTACTACACTACACTAAAGCTAAAATTAACCCTACAAGCTCCCTACATGCTACCTAATTAACCCCTTCACTGATGGGTATAATACAAGTGTGGTGCACTGCGGCATTTAGCAGCCCTCTAATTACAATTTCAGTGAGAAACTTAAAGTTTGTTAAAAAGTTAGTGACAAATTTAACAATTTAAATGGTTTGGAAATACCAAGTGCTACTTGTAGCTATTGCCCTATAACTTGCAAAAAAAAAAAAAAAACCCAAAGAACATGTAAACATTGAGTATTTCTAAACTCAGGACAAAATTTAGAAACTATTTAGCATGGTTTTTTTTTTGGTGGTTGTAGATGTGAAACAGATTTTGGGGGTCAAAGTTAGAAAAGGTATGTTTTTTTTCAATTTTTTCATCATATTTATAAAAACAAAATGATAGCAAATTATAAGATATGATGAAAAAAATTGTAAAATTGTATCTTTAGAAAGTCAATTAAAAAAAAAATTGTATCTTTAATGAAAAACTGTATATAATATGTGTGGGTACAGTAAATGAGTAAGAGGAATATTACAGCTAAACACAAACACTTTAGCCACACACCTAGGCCAGGTGAGAGACATGGTGGTGGTGTTGGACTCTAACTATCCCCCTCCTGCTCCTATCAGCACCTGCATCCTCATCCATCTCTCTCCTTCTCCTCCTTTGAAGTCCCCTGCATCCGCATTTTCTCTCCCCTTTCCCTCAAGGTGGCAGTTATCTATCGCCCCCCTGGACCAACCTCCCAATTTCTCGAGAACTTTGCTGCCTGGCTTTCTTCTTTTCTCTCTACAAATACACCTGCTCTAATCCTAGGGGACTTCAACATCCCCATTGATAACCCATCTGCCCTTGCTGCCTCTAAACTTCTCTCACTCACAAACTCCTTTAGTCTCTCACAATCCACCCTATTCCCTACTCACCGTGACGGACACTCTCTTGATCTGGTATTCTCCTACCTCTGCTCCACTTCTGATGTCACCTGTGGCTCATTTCCCATCTCAGACCACCATCTGCTCACCTATAATCTCAATGTACATGCTAAAATTATTTCTCCCCCCCACCTCCACACCAGTAGAAATCTGCACACTGTGGATCCTCTCCAACTCTCTTACCTTATTGAAAAACGCCTTCCCCACACTTCCAAGGAATCCTGCCCTGACCTTGTTACAAACCACTATAACAATACTCTCTCCTCTGCAATCGACATCCTTGCTTCACAACAAATACGCAAAACCCCACGTCATCAGCTCCAGCCCTGGCACTCTCAGCAAACACGCTATCTACAAAAATGCTCCCATGCTGCTGAACGTGCCTGGAGGAAATCCCGCTCTGAACCCAATTTTCTACACTATAAGTTCATTCTTTATTCTTACTCCTCTGCCTTTCACTTAGCCAAGAAAAACTACTTCTCTTCTCTCATATCTTCTCACTCCTCAAACCCTAAATATCTCTTCTCCACTTTCAACACTCTCCTCTATCCACCTGCATCACCCCCTTCATCTGGCTTTAGTGCTCAAGGCTTGGCAGACTACTTTTTCAACAAAACACTTACCATCTGAAGTAACATCCCACCACAAGACTGCAACCTTCCATCTCCGACCCTGTTCACTCCCTCCAACACTCTCAGTACCTTCCCCCCAACCACTGAGAATGAAGTGATTTCCCTAATATCTTCCTTACACCTCACTACCTGCTCATTGACCCTATCCCTTCACATCTAATACCTTCTCTGTCCTCTACCCTCACCCCATCTTTGACTCACATATTCAACCGATACCTTACTACTGTTCATTTCCATAATCCTTCAAACATGCAAAGGTCACCCCCATTCTCAAAAAAACCCTCCTTCTACCAAAATTATCCTCCAACTTATTGCTTGACCCTCTACAATCTGGCTTCTGTCCCCAACACTCAACTGAGACTGCCCTCACCAAGGTTACTAACGATCTTCTTTCTGCTTAAAACAATGGCCACTATTCTATACTTATCTTACTTGACCTGTCTGCTGCCTTTGACACTGTTGACCATCCCCTCCTCCTATGGACTCTCAGCTTCCTTGGGCTCTGTGACATTGCCCTCTCCTGGATCCACTCATATCTCTAATAGGTCATTTTCTGTCTCATTTGCTGGCAACTCCTCCTTTCCATTGCCTCTGTTGGAGTACCTCAAGGCTCTGTTCTAGGCCCGCTACTCTTCTCTATTTATACTTCCTCACTGGGTAAACTTATTAGTAGCTATGGCTTCAACTATCGCCTCTATGCTGATAATACTCAGATCTACCTATCCACCCCTGCACTCTCTCCTTCTGTCTTTTCCCATATCAGCTACTGCTTATCTGGCATTTCTTCCTGGATGGCCTCTCACCACCTAAAAATCAACATGTTCAAGACTGAGCTTCTTCTAATACCCCCATCTAATTCTACTCCAGTTTCTAACTTTACTATAACTGTTGGTGACACCACTATCTCCCCATCACCCCAAGTCCGCTACCTAGGAGTTACACCTGACTCCAATCTGTCCTTCATACCCCACATCCAATAGCTCTATTCACCCTGTCACAATCACCTACGCAATATCTCCAAAATTCATCCTTTTCTGAGTGCTGAAACTACTAAACAGCTAATCCATTCCCTAGTAATTTCCTGGCTTGACAACTGTAACAACCTACTAACTCTCTCCCACCTCTCCCCCCTTCAATCCATCCTAAATGCTCTGCTAGGCTTATCCACTTCTCCTGATGCTCTGTATCCGCTTCACCCCTCTGTGAGTCCCTTCACTGGCTCGCCATTCACAGCAGAATTAAATAAAAAATTCTTACTCTGACCTACAAAGCCCTTACCAATGCAGTCCCCCCATACCTTTCCTCACTCCTCAACAAATATACTCCAGCCCATCCCCTAAAATCCAACAAAGATCTACTCCTTGCCTCTTCTACCATCACCTCCTCTCATGCTAGTCTACAGGACTTCTCTCATGTGGCACCAACCCTCTGCAACGCACTTCCTCGAGCTGTCAGAATTTCCCCCAACCACTCCTCCTTTAAACACTCCCTAAAGACCTTCTTGTTCAGGGAAGCCTATCACCAAATCAGTAACTAATGAATTCCACTTGCCTAATAGTTGCCCTCATCTAACTCCACACTAACATCATTCCCACCTTTGCAGTCCCCACCTCCTGTTTCTCACCCTCCTACCCATTTAGATTGTAAGTTCCCACGGGGACAGGGCTCCCAATTCCCCCTGTATTTGTTTGTTAAATTTTGTCTGGTGTCTCTTATTGTACTGTCCTTTTTACCTTTGTTACCCATGGACAGTGCTGCGGAATCTGTTGGCACTTTATAAATAAAGAATAATAATAATAATAAACACTGCAGAAATGTAAAAATAGCCCTGGTCCATAAAGGTAAGAAATTGAAAAATGGTCTGGTCCTTAAGCGGTTAATAAATGGACTCCCAAATTTCTTTTAACTTGTAATATTGTAGCCCATGCAAACTTTAACTTGCCACTTGTAATCTAGCCCTATGTTGGTATCAAATTAATTCAAAAGGAGAGAATGCACTCCTCATACCTGAAGCAACAATTTTAACAGAGCTTTATAAAAAAAAAAAAACATGGTCAGTATGATTTGCATGAGTTTTTTTTTTTTTAATGTTATTAAATTAATGATAAATTTCAATATCCAGAAAAATCTGTTTATCTGAATATGTTGCATGATTAACATCACCTTCTGCTTGATTCAAAAAACATATCAATATCAAGCACATTTTTATTCAACCAAAAAGAATTGCAATAGATTATGTATCTGAAAATCAAACACATATTTTCTTGAAAATCACACAAATGTGTGTATCTTTGCTTGTAAACCATGTTCATGCACAAGGAGTTATTTAAGATTTAGCACAACACAGTACTAAATTCAAGTCAGTAGATAATAAATTAAAAGTCATGTGATCAGGGGGCTGTCAGAAGATGCTTAGATACAAGGTTATCACAGAGGTAAAATGTATATTAATATAACTTTGTTGGCTTTACAAAACTAGGGAATGTATAATAAATGGATTATTTATCTTTTAAATAGTAGACTGTCCCTTAAATGTTCCTTTAACCTGTTCTCTATATCATCTATCTATCTATCTATCTATCTATCTATCTATCTATCTATCTATTATGTAAATAGCAATAACAATAGAAACAATTGTCAGCACCAATATATTTGTGTCCCTTTTTAACTTCTTGTTTAGTTCTTTCAGTGATTTATTGATGATTCAGAACATGAAACTCAATTTTTGTTTTTCATTATTCAGATAGAGCATGCACTGTTAAAGTGAAGGTAAGCTATAATGAATGAAAGCTCAGTTTTTAAAAAATAGTATTAAAAACAGGGGCAATTTACTTTTTTAAGTTTAGAAAGCAGCCGTTTTGTTTAAAAACGTATCTTTCTTCTTTTCACAGCCGGAGCAGCTTCCCCTACCCGAAGATCCTCTCTTCACACGTCAGCAATGACTAATCCAGCTTCCTCCAATAATAGCATGACCCCTTAGACAATGACTCCCCTGGGGGGAAAGTCGTGATTGGAGGAAGCCGGATTAGTAATTGCTGACATGTGAAGGGAGGATCTCTGGGTGGAGGAAGCTGCTCCAGCTGTGAAAAGAAGAAAGGTAAGTTTTAAACAAAACGGCTGCTTTCTAAACTTTGATGAATGAAAGTGCCCCTGTTTTTAATAGTATTTTTAAAAACCGGGCTTTAATTCATCAAAGTTTACCTTCACTTTAAACAACTTTCCATTTGACTTATTTTACATCATTTCCTTTGTTCTCTTGGTATCCTGAAAAGAATACTTGAGCTAGCTGCTGATTGGGGCTTTCACATATATGCTTCTTGTTATTGGATCACATGATGTGCTCTGCTAGCTCCCAGTTCTGTATTTCTGCTGCTTCATTAAAGAATCATGGGAAAAAAAGGTTTCATGTTCCTTTAAATATCATGAAGGAGATATTTTATGTGATGTCCCTTATGTTTAAGCCAAGTTCCAAAACAAATATGCATACATTACTGAATAGTTGTCTGGTTCCTGTATTAAAACAACAATGTCTTAAGGCTATGGGATTGGAAGAATATTCTGCTCCATCAACTGAAAACTTCACCTGTCCCACCAACAGAAGTCTATGACCTCTTTTTGAACTAGGTCACCTAAAGTGGAAGTAATACCCATATGGAAAATCATTTGAAAGTGATGCAGCATAACAGTAAAAAAGTTGCTAGGAAAATATAATATTAACATCTCTATGTAAAAAAGAAAGATATTTTGCATCAAAATATCTTTAGCTCACAAAAGTAAGTGCTCTATGAATAGTTAACCTTTGTGAACAGTTATCCTTCAGCTGCTGTCAGCTTCAGTTGAAATTAAAACAATAGCAGCCAATTAGGATCAGCAGTGCTGGAGGTCGATTCGATAAAAATCGTCGCCCGCAAAAGCAGGCGACGCCAATATTTGCGCGGGTTTGGTATCCTATATAAGGCGTAACCTAGAAGTTACGCGCGTATATTTCTGCCGTCGCCCGTAGTTTTTTGGGCCATAGGCAGGTATACCAAACCCGCGCAGTTTGGTATCCAATATACAGCGTAAGGACTTACGTGGCGAAAATGGAGAAATCTTACTCCATTTTCACCTCACCACAAAAAGCAGCCGTAAGAAGCCTTACGCTGAGTATTGGAGCCCCGTAACTCCCTAAAATGGCTGCTAAATAAACACCTAACGCATGCGCAATGTCTATCTAACTGTCAACCGCGATCTGCTAAATAAAACCTAACACCTAACGCATGCGCAATGTCTATCTACCTGTCAACCGCGATCCCCCGCCTCAATCCCTAATAAAGTATTTAACCCCTAAACCGCTGCCATCTACATAAACTAACCCCCTACTGTGAGCCCCTAAAACCGCCACCATCTAACTGATCTATCCCCTACTGTGAGCCCCTAAAACTGCCACCATCTAACTGATCTATCCCCTAATCTGACCCCTTACACCACCGCCAGCTATATTAATATTATTAACCCCTAATCTAATATCCATAAAGTAATAAACTCTATTACCAGCCCTTAAAAGGGCCTTTTGCGGGGCTTTGCCCCAAAGTTAACAGCTCTTTTGCCCTATAACCTGCCCTCCCTACACCGCCGCACCTATATTAATGGTATTAACCCCTAATATAAGCCCCTTACACCGCCGCCATCTATATTAAAATAATTAACCCCTAATTTAATCTACCTACCCCGCCGCCAGCTATATTATCTATATTAACCCTAAGTATATTATAGTTAATATAGTTATTACATTATATATATTAACTATATTAACCCTAATTATATTAGGGTTAATATAGTTAATATATTTACTATAGTATTTATATTAACTATATTAACTCTATCTAACCCTAACACCCCTAACTAAATTCTTATTAAATAAATCTAATTTATATTATAAACAAAAATATTCATATTTAAATCTAAATACTTACCTATAAAATAAACCCTAAGATAGCTACAATATAATTAATAATTACATTGTAGCTATGTTAGGGTTTATATTTATTTTACAGGTAAATTGTTAATTATTTTAACTAGGTATAATAGCTATTAAATAGTTATTACCTATTTAATAGCTACCTAGTTAAAATAATTACCCAATTACCTGTAAAATAAATCCTAACCTAAGTTACAAATACACCTACACTATCAATAAATTAAATAAACTACAAATATCTATCTAAAAATACAATTAAATAAGCTAAACTAAATTACAAAAAAAACAAACACTAAATTACAAAAAATAAAAAAAAGATTACAAGATTTTTAAGCTAATTACACCTATCCTAAGCCCCCTAATAAAATAATAAACCCCCAAAATAAAAAAATTCCCTACCCTATTCTAAATTAAAAATAGTTCAAAGCTCTTTTACCTTACCAGCCCTTAAAAGTGCCTTTTGTGGGGGCATGCCCCAAAGAAAACTGCTCTTTTGCCTGAAAAAAACACACAATACCACCCCCCCTAACCCAAACCCCCCTTAAATAAACCTAACACTACCCCCCTGAAGATCTCCCTACCTTGTCTTCACCACCGGGCCGAACTCCTCATCCGATACAGGCGATGTCTATCCAAGCGGTAAAGAAGAGGTCTTCATCCCAGCGATGTCTTTATCCAAGCGGCAGCAAAGTCTTCTTCCATCGGGCAGAATCTTCCATCAAGTGGCATCTTGAATCTTCTCTCCGTTCCGATCAGCCAATAAAATGCGAGCTCAATCTGATTGGCTGATTGGTTCAGCCAATCGGATTGAACTTGAATCTGATTGGCTGATTCAATCAGCCAATCAGATTTTTCTACCTTAATTCCTATCTAGATTCTACCTAGAATCCTATCAGCCAATCGGAATTCGACGGACGCCATCTTGGATGACGTCATTTAACGGTACCTCATTCGTCGTTCAGTCGTCAGCCGGGATGGATAATAACCACAGGGACATCCATTTTAAAAAATAAAGATCTTTAGAACAATTTGAAAGAGTATCTTTTTGATATAACAGAGACATGTTTTTGAGTATCATTTACTTAAAGGGATAGTAAAGTCCAAATTAAACTTTCATGATTCAGATAGGTCATGCAATTTTAAACAACTTTCCAATGTACTTTTATCATCAAATTTGCTTTGTTCTCTTGGTATTCTTAGTTGAAAGCTAAACATAGTTAGGCTCATATGTTAATGTCTAAGCCCTTGAAGGCCGCCTCTTATCTGAATGCATTTCACATTTTTTTCTCAGCTAGAGGGCATTAGTTCAGGTGTGCCATATAGAAAACATTGTGCTCATGCCCGTGGAGTTATTTAAGAGTCAGCACTAATTGCCTGAAATGCAAGTCTGTCAAAAGATCTGAGATAAGGAGGCAGTCTGCAGAGGCTTAGATACAAGGTATTCACAGAGGTAAAAACTATATTAATATAACAGTGTTGGTTATGCAAAACTGTAGAATGGTAAATAAAGGGATTATCTATATTTTTAAATATTAACATTTTTGGTGTTTACTGTCCTTTAAGACTGCTGCTTCTTAACTTGCCATTGCAGGTTTGCATGAGTAAGCCTGCACCGCATGGCTAACAGCTCTCATAACTTTGGAGGAGCTGTTGGTGCAGTCTAAAGCCTTTATGAGACCTACAGGAAATGCAGCTGATACAGAATCTTGTTTCAAAAATATGAGGATTTGGAAACAAAATGTCAATTCATTTTAAAAGCTTTTATATTAGATGTAATAACTAAATGTAGCAACCACAGCAAATTTTGTGTTTAAAACATCATAGCACAATCTAGAGCGCAATCCGATATACGGCGCAGGTTTCGGCGCAAGCGTGGAAACCTGCGCCGCCCATAGTTTCAGCTCGCAACTCGAGCTATCTCATATACGGCGCCGGCATTTGCTAAACTGCCATAAGTCTGACAAACTAGCGATGTCCAGAAATCTGCGTAAGTACAAATTTCTGACGTTATAAAATAACCCGTACTGTCTAACACGCCTCACAAACATAGCCCGACACGTATACCCCTCTATCCGCAATCCCCCTCTCACTCCTAACAATAAATATATTAACCCCTAAACCGCCGCTCCCGGAGCCCGCCGCCAGCTACATTATCTATATTACCCCATAATCTGACCTCCCTACACCGCCGCTAGCTACATTAAATGTTTTACCCCCTAATGTGAGCCCCCTACCCCGCCGCCACCTACATTAAATATGTTACCCCCTAATATGATCCCCCTACACCGCCGCCACCTATTTAAAACTATATTACCCCCTAATATGATCCCCCTACACCGCCACCACCTATATTATATGTACTACCCCCTAATCTGACCCCCTTACTCCGCCGCCACCTATATTAAAATTATTAACCCCTAATCTAATCCCCTTTACACCGCCGCCAACTATATTAAAGTTATTAACCCCTAATCTAATCCCCCTATACCGCCGCCACCTATATTAAAATTATTAACCCCTAATCTAACCCCCCTATACCACCGCCACCTATATTAAATTTATTAACCCCTAAAATACTAAAATTTCCCTACCACTAAACCTAAGTCTAACCCTACAAATAGCCCTGAAAAGGGCTTTTTGCGTGGCATTGCCCCAAAGTAACCAGCTCTATTACCAGCCCTTAAAAGGGCTTTTTGTGAGGCATTGTCACAAACTAATCAGCTCTTTTGCCTGTAATCTAAATCCCCCTACACCACCGCCAACTGTAATAAATGTATTACCCCCTAATCTAATCCCCCTACACCGCCGCCACCTATAATAAATATATTACCCCCTAATCTAATCCCCCTACACCGCCGCAACCAATATTAAATATATTAACCCCTAATCTAATCCCCCTACACCGCCGCCACCTATATTAACTATATTAACCCTAATTATATTAGGGTTAATATAGTTAATATAGTTATTATATTATATATATTAACTATATTAACCCTATCTAACTCTAACACCCCTAACTTAATTATTATTAAAATAAATCTAAATAAGATAGCTACAATATAACTAATAATTACATTGTAGCTATTTTAGGGTTTATATTTATTTTACAGGTAACTTGGTATTTATTTTAACTAGGTACAATAGCTATTAAATAGTTAATAACTATTTAATAGCTACCTAGTTAAAATAATTACCAATTTACCTGTAAAATAAATCCTAACCTAAGTTACAAATACACCTACATTATCAATAAATTAATTAAATAAACTACAAATATCTAAACTAAAATACAATTAAATACACTAAACTAAATTACAAAAAAAAAACTAAATTACAAAAAATAAAAAAGATTACAAGATTTTTAAGCTAATGACACCTATTCTAAGCCCCCTAATAAAATAACAAAGCCCCCAAAAATAAAAAAATGTCCCTACCCTACCCTTTTGTGGGGCATTGCCCCCAAAGTAATCAGCTCTTTTACCTTTAAAAACAACAACAACCCCCCCATTACAACCCACCACCCACATACCCCTATTCAAATCAGCCAATAGAATTAAAGTAGCTCGCATCCGATTGGCTAATTTGAATTTGAAGGCTCAAATTAGCCAATAGGAATTCAAGGGACGCCATTTTTAATCGCGTACCTTGAATTCCTATTCAGTGTACGGCGGCGATCATATGAAGAGGATCCTCCACGCTCCGGCTCCGGTCTTCAGTTCCAGCGGTCTTCAGTTCCAGCGTCGCCGATCTTCAGTTCCAGCATCGCCGGTCTTCAGTTCCAGATGGACGGTCTTCAGCTCCGCGGTCATAAGTCTTCAACTCCTCCGCTCCGCGCCGGCTGGATCCTGGAAGAAGAAGAGGTCGCCGCCTGGAAGAAGATTTCTCCGCCTGGAACAGGACCTTCTCCGCCGGTCTTCAGGACAGGTAAGGAGCACTTGGGGGTTAGACTTAGGTTTTTTTAAGGGGGGATTGGGTGGGTTAGAATAGGGGTATGTGGGTGGTGGGTTGTAATGGGGGGGTTGTTTTTTTTTACAGGTAAAAAAGCTGATTACTTTGGGGCAATGGCCCACAAAAGGCCCTTTTAAGGGCTGGTAATAGAGCTGATTACTTTTGTAATTTAGATTAGGGTGGGGACATTTTTTTTATTGTGGGGGGCTTTGTTATTTTATTAGGGGGCTTAGAATAGGTGTAATTAGCTTAAAAATCTTGTAATCTTTTTTATTTTTTGTAATTAAGTGTTTGTTTTTTTTTGTAATTTAGTTTAGTGTATTTAATTGTATTTTAGTTTAGATATTTGTAGTTTATTTAATTAATTTATTGATAGTGTAGGTGTATTTGTAATTTAGGTTAGGATTTATTTTACAGGTAAATTGGTATTTATGGTATGTATATTTATTTTACAGGTAACTTGGTATTTATTTTAACTAGGTACAATAGCTATTAAATAGTTAATAACTATTTAATAGCTACCTAGTTAAAATAAATACCAAGTTACCTGTAAAATAAATATAAACCCTAAAATAGCTACAATGTAATTATTAATTATATTGTAGCTATCTTAGGGTTTATTTTATAGGTAAGTATTTAGTTTTAAATAGGAATAATTTAGTTAATATTATTTAGATTTATTTTAATAATAATTAAGTTAGGGGTGTTAGAGTTAGATAGGGTTAATATAGTTAATATATATATAATATAATAACTATATTAACCCTAATATAATTAGGGTTAATATATTTAATATAGGTGGTGGTGGTGTAGGGGGGTCAGATTAGGGGTTAATATATTTAATATAGGTTGCGGCGGTGTAGGGGGATTAGATTACATTACAGGCAAAAGAGCTGATTACTTTGTGACAATGCACCGCAACAAGCCCTTTTAAGGGCTGGTAAAAGAGCTGGTTACTTTGGGGCAATCCCCCGCAAAATGCCCTTTTAAGGGCTGGTAATAGAGTTGGTAACTTTGGGGCAATGCCACGCAAGGCCCTTTTCAGGGCTATTTGTAGGGTTAGACTTAGGTTTAGTGGTAGGGAAATTTTAGTATTTTAGGGGTTAAAAAATGTAATATAGGTGGCAGCGGTGTAGGGGGATTAGATTAGGGGGTAATAATTTTAATATAGGTGGCGGCGGTGTAGGGGGATTAGATTAGGGGATAATATATTTAATATAGGTGGCAGCGGTGTAGGGGGATTAGATTAGGGGGTAATACATTTATTATAAGTGGCGGCGGTGTAGGGGGATTTAGATTACAGGCAAAAGAGCTGATTACTTTGTGACAATGCCCCGCAAAAGGCCATTTTAAGGGCTGGTAAAAGAGCTGGTTACTTTGGGGCAATGCCCCACAAAAGGCCCTTTTAAGGGCTGGTAATAGAGCTGGTTACTTTGGGGCAATGCCACACAAAAAATTTTAATATAGTTTAAGGTAGGGACATTTTAGTATTTTAGGGGGTAATAAATTTATTATAGGTGGCGGCGGTGTAGGGGGATTATATTAGGGGTTAATACATGTAATATAGGTGGCGGCGGTGTAGGGGGATTAGATTAGGGGTTAATACATTTAATATTGGTGGTGGTGGTGTAGGGGATTAGATTAGGGGGTAATATAGTTAAAATAGGTGGCGGCGGGGTAGGGGGCTCATATTAGGGGGTAATAATTTTAATGTAGGTGGCGACGGTGTAGGGGGCTCACATTAGGGGGTTAGACATTTAATGTAGGTGGCGGCGGTGTCTGGGAGCGGCGGTTTAGGGGTTAAACACTTTATTAGGGATCGCGGTTGACAGGTAGATAGACATTGCGCATGCGTTAAGTGTTAGGTTTTATTTTGCAGCTAGTTTAGGGAGTTACGGGGCTCCAATACACAGCAAAAGGCTTACAACGCCTGCAATTTGTGGCAAGGTGAAAATGGGGTAAGATTTCTCCATTTTCGCCACGTAAGTCCTTACGCTGTATATTGGATACCAAACTGTGCTGGTTTGGTATACCTGTCTATTGGCCAAAAAACTTCGGCCGAAGGCAGAAATATATGAGCGTAACTTCTATGTTACGCCGTATATGTGATACCAAACCAGCGCAAAATTTGGCGTTGCTGGCTTTTGCGGGCGACGATTTATAGCGGATCGAGGCCTTATTGTATTGTTATATTTAGGTTTTACTTAGATTTATCAGTCTTGTAGATTCCCTGATTTCTAGGAAGGACTTTAATGTCCAAAGTTTATCCCTAAACTTAACCTAACTCAAACTATAAAAGGGACATTCCAGCCAAAATCGTAATCGCACATGGATGTATTTCAGTTTTTAATAGAAGCATTTTTGTAATATACTTATATTAGAAAAAATGCTTCTAATTAATGCTATAGCTGTTTCAAAATTGTATCAAAGTATGCAATGTGCACCAGCATTTTAAATGCAACACTTGCTCAGAGAGCCTAAGATGCTTGTTTCATGTGTAATGACTCAATTTGTTAATTGCTGACATAATACAAGCCCCACTGGTGCTCTGATCAGCTGCATTATTAAAAATGTTGGTTTACTGAGAATATCTAGTTATGCTTTACATGCACATTCAGAGAAAAAAACTAAAACAGTGATAACTTTTACTAGAAGCATTTTTGCCAATATATGTATGTTGCAAGCATCTTTATTTTCAAAGATGTAATTTATCTATGTGCATTTACATTTCGACTGGAATATCCCTTTAATCTAACTATAACCATAAAACATTATCCTAACCACTGCATTATTTAAATTGGCAACATTTCAATCATTACATTTTCAGCATTGTGACATTTTAATTGTGATAAATTCAATTTCAGATATTGTGAATGTCATTAAAGGAAACTATGGATAGGTTAAAAATGGCATTTTATTATTATTGCTAGAACTTTTATCATTATTATTTATTTCTAAAGCACCACCAAATCCTATAGCTTTTGATACAGGAACTGTGGTACATAATTACACTGAAATACAGACACATAAATAGATGAAACAACACAGATTAAAACAAAAACATGAGGGCCCTACTGCAAGGAGTTAGCAACCTACATTATGCTCAGATAGATATATATATATTTATGTACTAATATGTGTATATATACATATTTATTCTTATTATTATTGTTATCATTAAATAAAACAATGATATAAAACTTGTAAGAGACAGGCCAACATTTACAAACACATACAGGAGGAATTGAGAGCCCTATTCCCATGGGAATTTACAATCTAGAAGGGTAGGAGGTTGAGAAGCAGGAGGTGAGGACTGCAAGATTGAGAAATATGTTAATGCATAGTTAGATGAGGGAAATATTGTTAGGTAAGTGAAATTAATTTATTATTGAGTTGGGTGGTAGGTAGCTTATATATACTGTATGTATATAAGCATATACATATATATTTACTGGGAACACACAGTTCCCATGACCGCAATTCAAAGGCACTTTTCAGTGCCATTTTTTTTTCTAACACCCCACACCCGCCAAATTTAGCCCCCCTAAAACAGCCTGCTGCAGTTATTTTATTGAAAATTAAAAATGATACAATTTTTATTTTTTAATAAAATGCACACCACTGTATTTTGGGGGCATTTGGTGGACATTTATAAAATTAACCAGAGATCTTATCTCTGGTTAATTTTATAGGCGCTAATTGCTACTGTGAGCTTGTGGTAGCAATAAACAGCATCTTGTAATGGCTAATTATTTATCACACAACAACAAACGGGCAAGTTTGCCCATTTGAGGGTGCAAGATAAATTTGTGCTCCAATTGTAATCTAGCCCTAACTGTATACAAGAGGGTATTGGATGGTGATGCAAAATGCTGTGGTAGTCATTTTGTTTTAGGGTGCCTAAGTTGCAACAAAAATCAAAATCCAATAAAAGAGTCTGAAGCCATCACACTTCCTGCACCATGCTTGATATTTGGTGTTGTACAATGAACAATCTTTATCTCACCTACTTAATGTAAATTAACCCTGCATGATAATCAAAATATTTTAAATTCTGATTAATAAGTCCCTAAGACCATCTTCCAAGTGAATAGACCAGGCAGCCTACATTAACACATGTTATATTTTTTTTGTGTGCCCTAAACCTTTAGTGGAGAGTTCAGGGTGCTAAGAGTAAGATACAAAAGACTACTGAAAAATTATTATATTATACGATTATTATATAAATTACAACCTTGTAAACAGACATTAATTTAGTTACACATTGGTCCACAAAATACAGAAACCATGTTTCAAGTCATTAGAAGCCACAATAATATGACTATAATAAACCAGTACAGTGAATTGCAGTTGCGTTTGTCTCTTTTTTCTGTTCTATTTCACATGACTACATAGCATTAATACAATTTGCCACACACTACCTTATATGACTATAAGTCATTAATAAAGATGGTCATATAACCCCTAATGAGTGCATGACTTATTTAACAACATGTCATAGTTATAGTATTGTCAGGGTGCCAGGAATCAGACTGAGATGAGAAGTGCAAAAATAATCACACCTTTATTAATAGCAAAAAATAATTAAAAAGTCCACAAATCAAATAACAAGCCAAGGGGTCGATCCGATATAGATCGTAGTTTGGGGCGCAAGCGAGGGAACCCACGTCGCCCGCAGTTTCAGCTCGCAACTCGAGCTATCCCATATATGTCGCCGTCAGATGCTAACGTGCCGTAAGTCTGACAAACCAGCGATGTCCAGAAATCTGCGCAAGTACAAATTTCTGGCGTCGCCAGTGACTTGCGGCACGTTAGAAACTGCCGGCGCCTACAAAACCTGACTAAAGTCTAAATCACCCGCACTGTCTAACACGCCTCCCTAACATAGCCCGACAAGTCTAACACGCCTCCCTAACATAGCCCGACACGTCTAACCCTCTATCCACTATCCCCCCTCACTAACCTAACAATAAAATATGTATTAACCCCTAAACCGCCGCTCCCGGAGCCCGCCTCTACCTAATAAAGTTATTAACCCCTAAACCGCCGCCAGCTATATTAAATCTATAACCCCCTAAAATGAGCCCCTAACACCGCCGCCATCTACCTTACCTACCCCCTAAAGTGAGCCCCTACCCCGCTGCTATCTATTTTAAAATTATTAACCCCTAATCTAATCCCCCTACCCCGCCGCCATCTATATTAAATTATTTAACCCCTAAAATACTAAACTATCCCTACCACTAAACCTAAGTCTAACCCTACAAATAGCCCTGAAAAGGGCTTTTTGCGTGGCATTGCCCCAAAGTAACAGCTCTTTTGCCAGCCCTTAAAAGTGCTTTTGGCGGGGCTTTGTCACAAAGTAAACTGCTCTTTTGCCTACAATCTACATCCCCCTACACCGCGGCCACCTATAATAAATGTATTAACCCCTAATCTAATCCCCCTACACCGCCGCCAGCTATATTAACTATATTAACCCTAATTATATTAGGGTTAATATAGTTAATATAGTTATTATATTATATATATTAACTATATTAACCCTAATTATATTAGGGTTCATATAGTTAATATCGTTATTATATTATATATATATTAAGTATAATAACCCTATCTAACTCTAACATCCTAACTAAACTCTTATTAAAATAAATCTAATATTAATATTATTAATTAAAATATTCCTATTTAAATCTAAATACTTACCTATAAAATAAACCCTAAGATAGCTACAATGTAATTTATAATTACATTATAGCTATGTTAGGGTTTATATTTATTTTACAGGTAAATTGTTAATTATTTTAACCAATCAGCCAATCGGATTGAACTTGAATCTGATTGGCTGATTCAATCAGCCAATCAGATTTTTCTACCTTAATTCCGATTGGCTGATAGAATCCTATTAGCCAATCGGAATTCGGCGGACGCCATCTTGGATGACGTCATTTAAAGGAACCTCATTCATCGGGAAGTCGTTGTGCCGGATGGATGCTCCGCGGCGGAGGAGCGAACAAAGAAGATTGAAGATGCCGATTTGCTTGAAGACATCGCCGATGGAAGAAGACTCTCTGCCGCTTGCTTCAAGACATCGCCCGGATGGAAGAAGACTCTCTGCCGCTTGCTTCAAGACATCGCCCGGATGGAAGAAGACTTCACTGCCGCTTGCTGCAACACATCGCTCGGATCGGATGAGGAGTTCGGCCCGGCTGGGTGAATACAAGGTAGGGAGATCTTCAGGGGGGTAGTGTTAGGTTTATTTAAGGGGGGTTTGGGTTAGATTAGGGGTATGTGGGTGGTGGGTTGTAATGTTGGGGGGTGGTATTGTGTTTTTTTTTGCAGGCAAAAGAGCAGTTTTCTTTGGGGCATGCTCCCACAAAAGGCCCTTTTAAGGGCTGGTAAGGTAAAAGAGCTTTGAACTTTTTTTAATTTAGAATAGGGTAGGGAATTTTTTTATTTTGGGGGGCTTTATTATTTTATTAGGGGGCTTATAATAGCTGTAATTAGCTTAAAAATCTTGTAATCTTTTTTTTATTTTTTGTAATTTAGTGGGGTTTTTTTTGTAATTTAGTTTAGTTTATTTAATTGTATTTTTAGATAGATATTTGTAGTTTATTTAATTTATTGATAGTGTAGGTGTATTTGTAACTTAGGTTAGGATTTATTTTACAGGTAATTGGGTAATTATTTTAACTAGGTAGCTATTAAATAGGTAATAACTATTTAATAGCTATTATACCTAGTTAAAATAATTAACAATTTACCTGTAAAATAAATATAAACCCTAACATAGCTATAATGTAATTATTAATTACATTGTAGCTATCTTAGAGTTTATTTTATAGGTAAGTATTTAGATTTAAATAGGAATATTTTAGTTTATAATATGAATTAGATTTATTTAATAAGAATTTAGTTAGGGGTGTTAGGGTTAGATAGAGTTAATATAGTTTATATAAATACTATAGTAACTATATTAACTATATTAACCCTAATATAATTAGGGTTAATATAGTTAATATATATAATGTAATAACTATATTAACTATAATATACTTAGGGTTAATATAGATAATATAGCTGGCGGCGGGGTAGGTAGATTAAATTAGGGGTTAATAATTTTAATATAGATGGCGGCGGTGTAAGGGGTTCACATTAGGGGATAGATCAGTTAGATGGTGGCGGTTTTAGGGGCTCACAGTAGGGGGTTAGTTTATGTAGATGGCGACGGTTTAGGGGTTAAATACTTTATTATGGATTGCGGCGGGGGATCGCGGTTGACAGGGAGATAGACATTGCGCATGTGTTAGGTGTTAGGTTTATTTTAGCAGCCAGTTTAGGGAGTTACGGGGCTCCAATAGTCAGCGTAAGGCTTCTTACGGCTGCTTTTTGTGGCGAGGTGAAAATGGAGTAAGATTTCTCCATTTTCACCACGTAAGTTCTTACGCTGTATATTGTATACCAAACTGCGCGGGTTTGGTATACCTGCCTATGGCCCAAATAACTACGGGCGACGGCAGAAATATACGCGCGTAACTTCTAGGTTACGCCGTATATAGGATACCAAACCCGCGCAAATATTGGCGTCGCCGACTTTTGCGGGCGAAGATTTTTATCGGATCGACCCCTAAGAGTCAAAACCAGAGCTGGTAGTCTGACGAGCCAAGTCAGGAGCCAAAGCGAATAGTCAGACGAGCCGGAATCAGGAACAAGGAAAACAGCAGAGTCAGGAACAAGCCAGGAATCAGGAACCAGGAAGGACGTCAGACGGAGAAATACGAAATAATAAAAAAGTACTCATATAATGATTGAATATAATACATAATGAATACAATAAGACTATATATTTAGTCAAACTGATGTTAATGAATACAAAGATATACCAATAAGTATTTGAGTACACCAACATATATAGATAACCCATTGGAAAATTATACCTATATCTGAATAATACCTATCAAAAATATGAGGATGCAATTGAGTGTTAGAACTACCTGTATATTCTATATAAATTCTTTATAAAATATCTATTTTAAACATATAAAAATACATATAACAAGGAAAATATTAAATATAAGGACCTAGTCCACTAAAGAATATATAGTGAACTTACTAATAAAATACATATTTAATCTAATAGGAAACACACTTTAGATGAGATGTACATATACTAGTAAATGTATAGGGAATTAAATAAACACCTCTATGTTTACCCTCTTTATATAAAAAATTATGTCTGGTATGATATACGTTCTAAGTTTATACCAATAATAATGTATAAACGGAAGAATATAGACATGTATAACATCAGAAAATTAGTATAGAGACATTCATTGTGGAACCCTATTCAATATTAAGCTAGAAAGGACCATAAACATATTTTTCCATGTCTATACATTTGCCTTACCAATAGATGTTTCTATTATAATATCTGGAAGATAGATTTATAAATATATTATTTGTTGCCTATAAAACTTGGGAGAGATATGAAGTCTGTTACCCAAACAATTTGAAGCAATATTTGGAATAAAAATGTGAATATGCATGCAATCTATTAAATTACACATATATTTTTTATTTTATGTAAAAATGAATTCAAAGTATAAACAAGTACAGAAGTCAAACAAAAAGAAAAAGAAATAACAAATTATAAGAACATGCCCTTTAAGGAAATAAAGAAGAAAAATGGGAGGAGTTTTATGGACCCACCGAAGCAATAAAAGAGCCAAGCTATGCACACACACACTAGAAGTCTTGATAAAGGCGCAGTGAAGCGCTGAAACGCGTAGACATAAAGACAATCCAGTGTGGATATACAGGCTCCCGAGAAGTATTGAGCATGAAGAAGATATACTCCCCCCACAATCTGGTTACCTGATTGGCCCTCCACGACCACGTGATACGGACACAACATGTGATTGGGTAGAAGCGAGTTGCCGGGAAATCTAACAGAGAGACGCCAACACAGGACGAGTTTCCTTCCCTCTCTGAAGGTAAAAGAGATATAACAGCAACCATTCCAACACCCCAGACCCGAGAAGGGAAGGAGGTAAAAGCAATCAGGGGCCCGATCCGATATGCAGCGTCGCCCACAAAAGCCGGTGACACCGAAATTTGCGCTGGTTTGGTATCACATATATCACATATACGGCGTAACTTAGAAGTTACGCTCATATATTTCTGCCTTCGCCCGTAGTTTTTTGGGCCATTGGCAGGTATACCAAACCAGCGCAGTTTGGTATCCAATATACAGCGTAAGGATTCACGTGGCGAAAATGGAGAAATCTTACTCCATTTTCACCTCGCCACAAAAATGCAGCCGTAGTAAGCCTTATGCTGTCTATTGGAGCCCCGTAACTCCCTAAACTACCTGCCAAATAAAACCTAATGCATGCGTAATGTCTATCTACCTGTTAACCGCGATCCCCCGCCCCAATCCCTAATAAAGTATTTAACCCCTAAACCGCCGCCACCTACATTAAAAGTATAACCCCCTAATGTGATCCCCCTACACCGTCGCCAGCTACATTACATACCCCCTAATGTGAGCCCCTTACACCTCCGCCATCTACCTTACCTACCCCCTAAAGTGAGCCCCTTACACCGCCGCCATCTACCTTACCTACCCCCTAATGTGAGCCCCTTACACTGCCGCCATCTACCTTACCTACCCCCTAAAGTGAGCACCTACCCCGCCGCCATATACCTTACCTACCCCCTAAAGTAAGCCCCACCGCCATCTACCTTACCTACCCCCTAAAGTGAGCTCCTACCCCGCCGCCATCTATTTTAAAAATATTAATCCCTAATTTAATCCCCCTACACCGCCGCCGCCTATATTAAACACATTAACCCCTAATCTAATCCCCTTAAACCGTTGCCAGCTATATTAACTATATTAACCCTAATTATATTAGGGTTAATATAGTTAATATAGTTATTATATTATATATATATATATTAACTATATTAACCCTAATTATATTAGGGTTAATATAGTTAATATAGTTATTATATTATATATATATATATTAACTATAATAACCCTATCTAACTCTAACATCCCTAACTAAATTCTTATTAAAATAAATCTAATTAATATTAATATTATTAATTAAAATATTCCTATTTAAATCTAAATACTTACCTATAAAATAAACCCTAAGATAGTTAAAATGTAATTAATAATTACATTGTAGATGTTTTAGGGTTTATATTTATTTTACAGGTAACTTGGTATTTATTTTAACTAGGTACAATAGCTATTAAATAGTTAATAACTATTTAATATCTACCTAGTTAAAATAATTACCAATTTACCTGTAAAATAAATCCTAACCTAAGTTACAAATACACCTACACTATCAATAAATTAAATAAACTACAAATATCTAAACTAAAATACAATAAACTAAACTAAACTAAATTACAAAAAAAACAAACACTAAATTACAAAAAATAAAAAAAAATATTACAAGATTTTTAAGCTAATTACACCTATTCTAAAACCCCTAATAAAATAATAATGCCCCCCAAAATAAAAAAATTTCCCTATCCTATTCTAAATTTAAAAAGTTCACAGCTCTTTTACCTTACCAGCCCTTAAAAGGGCCTTTTGCGGGGCATGCCCCAAAGAATTCTGCTCTTTTGCCTGTAAAAAAAACACAATACCACCCCCCAACATTACAACCCACCACCCACATACCCCTATTCTAAACCCACCCAAACCCCCCTTAAAAAAACCTAACACTACCCCCCTGAAGATCTCCCTACCTTGTCTTCACCCAGCCGGGCAGAACTCTTCATCCGATCCGGGCGATGTCCAATCAAGCGGCAGAGAAGTCTTCTTCCATCCAGGCGATGTCTTCAATCAAGCGGCAGTGAAGTCCTCTTCCATCCGGGCGATGTCTTCAATCAAGCGGCAGTGAAGTCTTCTTCCATCCGGGCGATGTCTTCAATCAAGCGGCAGTGAAGTCTTCTTCCATCCGGCGATGTCTTCAAGCAAAGCGGCATCTTCAATCTTTTCTTTCTTCGCTCCTCCGCCACGGAGCATCCATCCGGCACGAAGACTGAACGAGGAATGAGGTACCTTTAAATGACGTCATCCAAGATGGCGTCCGTCGAATTCCGATTGGCTGAACCAATCAGCCAATCAGATTGAACTTGAATCTGATTGGCTGATTCAATCAGCCAATCAGATTTTTCTACCTTAATTCCGATTGGCTGATAGAATCCTATCAGCCAATCGGAATTCAACGGACACCATCTTGGATAACGTCATTTAAAGGTACCTCATTCCTCATTCAGTCTTCTTGCCGGATGGATGCTCTGTGGCGGAGGAGCGAAGAAAGAAGATTGAAGATGCCGCTTTGCTTGAAGACATCGCCGATGGAAGAAGACTTCACTGCCGCTTGATTGAGGACATCGCCCGGATAGAAGAAGACTTCACTGCCGCTTGATTGAAGACATCGCCCGGATGGAAGAAAACTTCACTGCCGCTTGATTGGACATCACCCGGATCAGATGAAGAGTTCTGCCCGGCTGGGTGAAGACAAGGTAGGGAGATCTTCAGGGGGGTAGTGTTAGGTTTTTTTAAGGGGGGTTTGGGTGGGTTTAGAATAGGGATATGTGGGTGGTGGGTTGTAATGTTGGGGGGGTATTGTATGTTTATTTAAATGCAAAAGAGCTGAATTATTTGGGGCATGCCCCGCAAATGGCCCTTTTAAGGGCTGGTAAGGTAAAAGAGCTGTGAACTTTTTAAATTTAGAATAGGGTAGGGAAATTTTTTTATTTTGGTGGGCTTTATTATTTTATTAGGGTGCTTAGAATAGGTGTAATTAGCTTAAAAATCTTGTAATTTTTTTTATTTTTTGTAATTTAGTGTGTTTTTTTTTGTAATTTAGTTTATTTTATTTTATTGTATTTTAGTTTAGATATTTGTAGTTTATTTAATTTATTCATAGTGTAGGTGTATTTGTAACTTAGGTTAGGATTTATTTTACAGGTAAATTGGTAATTATTTTAACTAGGTAGCTATTAAATAGTTATTAACTATTTAATAGCTATTGTACCTAGTTAAAATAAATGCCAAGTTACCTGTAAAATAAATATAAACCCTAAAATAGCTACAATGTAATTATTAATTACATTGTAGCTATCTTAGGGTTTATTTTATAGGTAAGTATTTAGATTTAAATAGGAATATTTTAATTAATAATATTAATATTAATTAGATCTATTTTAATAAGAATTTAGTTAGGGATGTTAGAGTTAGATAGGGTTATTATACTTTATATATATATATATATATATATATATATATATATATATATATATATATATATATATATATATATATATATATATATAAAATATAATAACAATATTAACTATATTAATCCTAATATAATTAGGTTTAATATAGTTAATATAGCTTGCGGCGGTGTAGGGGGATTAAATTAGGGGTTAATATTTTTAAAATAGATGGCGGCGGTGTAAGGGGCTCACTTTAGGGGGTAGGTAAGGTAGATGGCGGCGGTGTAAGGGGCTCACTTTAGGATGTAGGTAAGGTAGATGGCGGCGGTGTAAGGGGCTCACTTTAGGGGGTAGGTAAGGTTGATGGCGGCGGGGTAGGGGCTCACTTTAGGGGGTAGGTAAGGTAGATGGTGGCGGGGTAGGGGCTCACATTAGGGGGTTATAGATTTAATATAGCTGGCGGCGGGGTCCAGGAACAGCGGTTTAGGGGTTAATAACTTTATTAGCTGCGGCGGGGTCCGGGAGTGGTGGTTTAGGGGTTAATACATTTATTGTTAGGATAGTGAGGGGGGATAGCGGATAGAGGGTTAGACGTGTCAGGCTATGTTTGGGAGGCGTGTTAGACAGTAGTCAGGTTTTGTAGGCGCCGGCAGTTTCTAAAGTGCCGTAAGTCACTGGCGACTCCAGAAATTTGTACTTACGCAGATTTCTGGACATCGCTGGTTTGTCAGACTTACGGCACTTTAGCCTCTGACGGTGCCGTATATAGGATAGCTCGAGTTGCGAGCTGAAACTGCGGGCGTCGGGGGTTCCCTCGCTTGCGCTGTAAACCACAATCTTTATTGGATCACGCCCCAGAGGTCCAGTTAGGGGGAGAGAAATTTGACTTTTAAGCACGGAGGATAAGATACCCTAACTTTTAACTGGGAAACAGAGTTGTGGCCACAACTTAACTGCAACTGATAAGTTTACAAGTAACATTGCAATTGTTGCTTAAGTGATATACAGCATTTTTATAGTTAATATTGTGTTCCTATAGGAGCAACATTTCACTATGGATATTTTAAAACTGCAATTTTGTATTGTTATATTGCAACACACTGCTATCTATCTCATACAGGGAGTGCAGAATTATTAGGCAAATGAGTATTTTGACCACATCATCCTCTTTATGCATGTTGTCTTACTCCAAGCTGTATAGGCTCGAAAGCCTACTACCAATTAAGCATATTAGGTGATGTGCATCTCTGTAATGAGAAGGGGTGTGGTCTAATGACATCAACACCCTATATCAGGTGTGCATAATTATTAGGCAACTTCCTTTCCTTTGGCAAAATGGGTCAAAAGAAGGACTTGACAGGCTCAGAAAAGTCAAAAATAGTGAGATATCTTGCAGAGGGATGCAGCACTCTTAAAATTGCAAAGCTTCTGAAGCGTGATCATCGAACAATCAAGCGTTTCATTCAAAATAGTCAACAGGGTCGCAAGAAGCGTGTGGAAAAACCAAGGCGCAAAATAACTGTCCATGAACTGAGAAAAGTCAAGCGTGCAGCTGCCAAGATGCCACTTGCTACCAGTTTGGCCATATTTCAGAGTTGCAACATCACTGGAGTGCCCAAAAGCACAAGGTGTGCAATACTCAGAGACATGGCCAAGGTAAGAACGGCTGAAAGACGACCACCACTGAACAAGACACACAAGCTGAAACGTCAAGACTGGGCCAAGAAATATCTCAAGACTGATTTTTCTAAGGTTTTATGGACTGATGAAATGAGAGTGAGTCTTGATGGGCCAGATGGATGGGCCTGTGGCTGGATTGGTAAAGGGCAGAGAGCTCCAGTCCGACTCAGACGCCAGCAAGGTGGAGGTGGAGTACTGGTTTGGGCTGGTATCATCAAAGATGAGCTTGTGGGGCCTTTTCGGGTTGAGGATGGAGTCAAGCTCAACTCCCAGTCCTACTGCCAGTTTCTGGAAGACACCTTCTTCAAGCAGTGGTACAGGAAGAAGTCTGCATCCTTCAAGAAAAACATGATTTTCATGCAGGACAATGCTCCATCACACGCGTCCAAATACTCCACAGCGTGGCTGGCAAGAAAGGGTATAAAAGAAGAAAATCTAATGACATGGCCTCCTTGTTCACCTGATCTGAACCCCATTGAGAACCTGTGTTCCATCATCAAATGTGAGATTTACAAGGAGGGAAAACAGTACACCTCTCTGAACAGTGTCTGGGAGGCTGTGGTTGCTGCTGCACGCAATGTTAAGGGTGAACAGATCAAAACACTGACAGAATCCATGGATGGCAGGCTTTTGAATGTCCTTGCAAAGAAAGGTGGCTATATTGGTCACTGATTTGTTTTTGTTTTGTTTTTGAATGTCAGAAATGTATATTTGTGAATGTTGAGATGTTATATTGGTTTCACTGGTAAAAATAAATAATTGAAATGGGTATATATTTGTTTTTTTGTTAAGTTGCCTAATATTTAGTCACACATTTAGTGTGACTAAATATTAGGCAACTTAATTTAGTCACACATTTTTCCACAAAATACAGAAACCATGTTTCAAGTCATTAGAAGCCCCAATAATCTGACTATAATAAACCAGTACAGTGAATTGCGATTGCGCTTGTCTCTTTTTTCTGTTCTACTTCACATGACTACATAGCATTAATACAATTTGCCACACACTACTTTATATGACTATAAGTCATTAATAAAGATGGTCATATAACCCCTAATGAGTGCATGACTTATTTAACAACATGTCATAGTTATAGTATTGTCAGGGTGCCAGGAATCAGACTGAGATGAGAAGTGCAAAAATAATCACACCTTTATTAATAGCAAAAAATAATAAAAAAGTCCACAAGTCAAATAACAAGCCAGGAGTCAAAACCAGAGCTGGTAGTCAGACGAGCCGAGTCAGGAGCCAAAGCGAATAGTCAGACAAGCTGGAATCAGGAACAAGGAAAACAGCAGAGTCAGGAACAAGCCAGGGATCATGAACCAGGAAGGACGACAGACAGCCAGGTAATACACAGGAACTCTTACAAACATGTCTGAGACAACACAAAGGCAAAGCATACTGAACAGAGACCGTTTAAATAATAAGTGATGACATCACAATTCTGAGACTGCATCCTGTCTCACATGGATGATGCACACCAGTCTGGCCATAAAAGGAAGTGCAGAAAATGAGCAGCATCCCCCACAATGCACCATAGTCAGGATGAGAGGTGAGTAAAATGGCTGCCAGCAGACCATGGCAAACACAACAGGGAAAAACCCTGACAGTACCCTCCCCTCAACAACCCCTCCCCGCGGGAGGACAAGAGGCTTATTGGGGAAACGGGCATGGAAGGCACGGAGAAGGGCGGGAGCATGAACATCAGAGGAGGGAACCCAAGAACGCTCCTCCAGACCGTAGCCCCTCCAGTGAACCAAATACTGTACACGTCCCCTGGACATACGACAGTCAATAATGCTGCTGACCTCATACTCCTCATGGTTGTCAACAAAGATAGGAAGGGGACGAGGCAACACAGTGGTAAACCGAATACAAACATATGGTTTCAAGATGGAGACATGAAAAACATTGGAGATGCGCATAGCAGGAGGAAGGTCAAGAGCGTATGCCACAGGATTAACCCGTCGGAGTATTTGAAAAGGACAAACATAACGGGGAGACAATTTATTGGAAGGCACACGAAGGTTCAAGTTGCGGGAGGACAGCCAAACTCTCTCACCAACCTGGTAGGAAGGTGCAGGCAGACGCTTACGATCAGCCTGGAACTTTTGGCACTGCATAGAATGATGAAGGCAATCCTGAATCTGCACCCACGTGGAACGGAGTTGCCAGAGATGCTCCTCCAAAGCCGGAATACCCTGAGACATGAATGAATCGGGCAACAAGGATGGTTGAAACCCATATTTCACCATGAACGGGATAACTTGGAGGAAGCATTAATAGCACTATTACGAGCAAACTCTGCCCAAGGTAACATTTCAGACCAATTATTGTGGTGATCTGAGACATAGCAATGGAAGAACTGTTCCAGAGCTTGATTAGACCATTCCATAGCCCCATTGGATTGAGTGTGATATGCCGAGGAGAAGGAAAGCTGGATCATCATTTGAGCACAAAAGGAATGCCAAAATCTGGCTACCCCGGTTCAACACTATTTCCTTGGGTAAGCCATGTAAACGGAAGACCTCCTGGGCAAAAATTGAAGCAAGCTCCTGAGCGGTAGACAGCTTCATCAAGGGAATGCAATGTGACATTTTAGAAAAACGGTCAACCACCATAAGGATAACAGTATTGCCATTGGAAACAGGGAGCTCGACAATGAAGTCCATGGAAAGATGTGTCCAAGGATGCTCACCATTAGCAATAGGTTGAAGAAGACCCACAGGAAGACGTCAAGGAGTCTTATTCTGTGCACAAACTAAGCAGGAGGCAACATACGCAGCAACATCAGAACTAAGACCTTGCCACCAGAATTGTCGAGTGACAGACCAAATCATTTGGTTCTTGCCTGGGTGACCTGCGGCTTTAGGATAGTGGTAAGTGTGCAAAAGTTTAGTTCGAAGATTCTCAGGAACAAAACACTTACCACTAGGTTTCTCAGGAGGTGCATTGGTTTGTGCAGCCAGGATCTCCTCTCCCAAGGGAGAAGTCAAATTAGTACGTATGGTAGCTAAATAATGGTCAGGAGGTATAACAGGAGTAGGTACAGACTCCTCCTTGGACAGAGGAGAAAATTGTCAACAGAGGGCATCAGCCCTAACATTCTTACTACCAGGCAGGTAGGAGACCAAATAATTAAACCGAGACAAAAATAGCGCCCATCTGGCCTGTTGGGGCGACAAACGTTTTGCTTCAGATAGATAAGTTAAATTCTTGTGGTCAGTAAGAATGAGCACTGGCACGCTAGTACCCTCGAGAAGATGCCTCCATTCCTTGAGTGCCAAAATTATGGCCAGTAATTCCCTGTCGTCAATTTCATAATTGCACTCCACTGGAGACAATTTCTTAGAGAAGAAACCACACGGATGCAAGGAACCGTAAGGCGTAGGACGTTGAGACAAGAGGGTACCTACTCCAGTCTCAGACGCATCGACCTCAAGAACAAAAGACAGGACAGGGTTAGAATGAGCCAGAACTGGAGCAGCAGAAAAGGCAATCTTAAGACCATCAAAGGCCTGAATGGCAGTAGGTGACCAATGGAGTGGATAATTCTCTTTACGGGTCATGTCTGTGATAGACTTTAGAATTGAGTGGGTTTGGGGGTAGCAGAGTTATAGATATAGTACCAGGTGCCACTTATATTATCTATACACAATGTGTATACACAACTCTGCAAAGACAAAGACTGTCTAAGTATTAAAAATGTTCCTTATCATTCATACACTAAGCATTATTATTGTCAACTAGGAACATACACACATACAGTAACAAAGGCTGTTTGTTAACAAAACTTGAACTCAGTGGATTGCATAATAGCAATCGAATATAAATATGTAATATTGAACAGTCCTCAGTCCGTTAGTGAATTAAAGTTAACTAAGCCCTTACAATTCGAGGGCTGTATTTATAATTATTCTGATAGCATTAAGGACTAGAGGCTGTTAATCATACCACTATATTAACTAATTTTCCACAAGAGTAAGTCAAATTAAAAGGACGAACAGGAGAGACAAAGCTGCCCCTGTCGGACCCCTGACGCGCGTTTCACGAACGCTTCCTCAAATGTAGGTTTCCTCACCATTTTTTAGGAAAATTCCATAGTGATTTCTATCACCTTTGTTGATCAACCCCCCAAATTGTTAGATTTATTTAAAGAATGTCCTCCTAAAAATTTAGGCAATTACTTGTTGCAAGGGTAGTATAAAATCACCTTTTCATGTTTTTTTTGGATTGCCCATATTTTTATACTTATATAGCTTCACATAGCGTCTTTGGAAAGCTGATTACCTGTTCTTTTTAATTACATATTGAGGTTCTGCGATTTGTTGAACCGTTTTAACTCTATGACTATTTAAATATGTCTAAATGAATCTCCATTTTTTAAATATTTAGTCCTTCAAAATTTAATGAAGGACTGCGGAACAACTTGATTTTTTTTCTTGGGTACTCTCTCATGGGTAGTATGTCTGGAAGCAAAATTAGATGCTGTTCAAATTAGCCAAAAGGATTTAAGTAGCTCTCATCCTATTGGCTTATTTTACATTTTCAGAAAATAGGAATGCAAGGTACCCCAATATAAAATGGGTGCCTTGCATTCATTCTTCAGTGTGCGGTAGATGATCGCATGAAGAGGAGCCTCCACATTGGATGTCTGTGCAGCCGCCATTCCTGCTCTGCATGCTGCCTTTGCTCCATGCCACTGGGATGAAGAAAGAAGATGGCCCTGCGCTGGATGAAGATGGATCTACCTGGAAGAAGACCTTCACCGCCAGACTTCAGGAATTAGCTTGATAAATCTATCCCTTAAAATATATAGCAAGGGGGTCGCCTGAGAGTTGATCCAGTGGAAAGACTGGATCTCACCTTGCATGACAAATTAAACATATTTTTAAGAAATCGTTCATGATGTTGCAGTCATCATCTTTTAGGTTTTCTTTTTGTGGATTTAAAGATTCCGAATGTTTTCTTGAAATGTAATGAAGTTTTAAGTCCTTATCCACAAAATCTACAAGTAAAAAAAAATTCTACAAGTTGGCATCTGTCTGTTGATAACCATTGTGTATATTTTACTTCTTCATTGATTTGCTATTTTTTAACCTCTTCCATGAGGACTGCACAAACCTGTTCAATGCTAGGACACTTTTCACAGCTGGAGATCAAGCACTTCTCATTTTTTACCTCACAAACCATCATATTTAAAAGTTCCTTGGTATCAAGTTTGGATTTAAAGTTATGAGTTTAATATTTTCGTGCATTTGGCTTCGTGCATTTGGGCCAGATAACAAGGGGAGTGGTATTTAATGCTCCCACCTCTGCGCTAACTCTGCTAGAAGTAATCATTTTTTTGCATGACAGGTAGCGTTCATATTACAAGTTAAAAGTAAAAGGTTTTCTCTTGTGCGCTTACCACATAAAAGTCAAAGAAGCAAAAAAGTGAGGAAACATCACCCTGCTCGTGTGCAAATCCAGTTGCATATTCTCAAGGGAGCTAACCCAATATGAAAATATGAATATTTCAAATTCCAATGTTCTTCATATAGTAGAATATGTTATATTTATTGATAAATACATATTTCTACATATATCTGATGTTTTTTTGCTAAAATATATATCTATTTATATATATATATATATATATATATATATATATATATATATATATATATATATATATATATATATATATATATATATATATATATATATATATATATAAACATATATGAAGGAAAAGAAAGAAATGTGGTTAAAGCGCATCAGACCCAATCTATGGAATCTCCTGTGGCTGTCAGGAGATGCTACTCCACAGTTAAATAAAAACTGTGGGAAAATTAGTGTGATAATGAGTATGTGATATGTAGTGTATTTCAATAAATTCTATACATGTACATACATATTTAGTTCCATATGATAGAAACAATAAAATAACTTAAAATATATACATGAAAAAAATGGCTTCAAAAGAAGTACATCTGGCAATTAAAATATAATGCTGGGAGTTAAATTATGTCTCTGTTGTAATCTTGATGAAGCACAATTTTAAGCGAGTGATGTACCACCAGTATTAAAATATAAAGTAAATTATAAAACAATATAAAAACTATATATATATATATATATATATATATATATATATATATATATATATATATATATATATATATAAATTATAGGTATAAAAAGTCTTATTCTGGATAATATAAACTTTCAATATCGACGTGCAAAAAAGTATGATGAAACCAAGCAGTCTCTGTCTTTAGATGTGCAAATGAGTTCTGTACAATCTTCTTATCCGTATCTGGTAAAAAGGTGGGTTCTCACCAGATTTCACCTCAATCTAATGAGGTAAGTGCATCGCCCACTAGAAAACTCCTTTATTTCCTTGTGGAGTACTGCAGGGAGCTCTTGGTCTTGTTGTGGATAATAACTTCCGTCTCTCCCCGGATAGTTGTAAAACACTGTACGGTGCTTCCACAGAAATAAAAGCATAAAACGAAAAAAGGAACACTGATAGTGTAATACTGTTATTTATTAACACATAAAATACACATATAAAAATTATTCCTTTGGTAATATGCTTACTAGAGAGAACCTCAACATATGAGGTATGTGTAACGTAGAAACAATGTTAATTCACGTTAGTTCACGCTGTTATAGAGTAACCAGCGTATCATGAGAGAACTACCAGGAATGGTTAGCCCTTATTAATCCGCATATATATATATATATATATATATATATATATATATATATATATATATATATATATATATATATATATATATATATAAAACATCTATTTATAAATACATCTAACATTTTCTGCTATGTTCAGATTATTAGAATGTGAAATATTTATAGCAAATGCACACTATAACACTTTGTTAAAAATTAATAATGCATAACTATGTTTCTTATGTTTTCCTCTACTTGACTGCAAAGGGATCCAATGCACTTCTATAAATGTGTGTGTGTGTGTATGTATATGTATATATATATATATATATATATATATATATATATATATATATATGTATATGTGTGTATATGTGTATATACAGTACATCTGTAAATGCATATATACACATGCACACACACACTTTAAAAATGAATAATGCATAACTATGCTTCTTATGTTTTCCTCTACTTGACTGCAAAGGGATCCAATGCCTTCTATATATGTATATATATATATATATATATATATATATATATATATATATATATATATATATATATATATATATATATATATAAATATGTATTTATATGTTTATATGTGTATATACAGTACATTTGTAAATGCATATATACACATGCACACACACGCTTTATATATAAACTTTTTGTAAGGTGCTAAACCAAATTTTGCTCAGGTGTGCTCATGTCAGTGAAATAGAGTTGTGAATATTAAGCCAGGGAGTCTCATTCTATTATGAAGAGTAAAAGCAGGAATGGTCCAGCCCTCTGAAGCAAAGGACTGTAGTGTTAGGACCAGTCTATATTGGGGCACCTTGTAAGTGGTGACTGGCTAAGCAAAATATGGCCATATTGTGTGACTAAGATCCCAATATTATTTAAAAAGAAGAGTTGTCCCTTGATGTTGTTTGCAGGCAATTTTTTTGCAGCAGTTCAAAAAATATGTTGTGCTTTTGAAAATGGATGTGCGCCAATACCTTTTTGTTTGTGTAATTACTGGGTCAGCACTCCCAAAGATGTGTATATAAACTTTTTGTAAGGTGTGCTAAACCAAATTTTGTATTTATATATATATATATATATATATATATATATATATATATATATATATATATATATATATATACAAATATATATACAAAACACGGAAAGGGACTGCACTCTCATACCGGACCAGGTACACATCCCATGACCCTGCAACATGCTCAGTCACTGACACTCACAGGAAGCTGTGCTGTCCCCAGAGTCACAGGCAGTTAACCCCAGACAGATCTGGGTGCAAGAACCATAGGGAAAATTACAAAACAAATTAATATAACACATAGAGAAAGTCCAGCACTCACTTATAAGCTCTCAGCTAAGATTTAAAAGCAAAAATGGAAAGGTTAGTTACCGCATCTGGCCAAATGGGACAAGCCCAAGTATCACGTCAAGGTCCTTTCCAATACCTGGGACCCTAAAACAGCCACACAATGCAAGCTCTCAAATCCAAACAAACTGGGAACAAGGGAAGGTTGCACAGGCTTATGTAATCACCCTAGACATATACAAAACACGGAAGGGGACTGCACTCTCATACCGGACCGGGTACACATCCCATGACCCTGAAACATGCTCAGCCCTTAGTGCTCACTGGCACTCACAGGAAGCTGTGCTGTCCCCAGAGCCACAGGTAGTTAACCCCAGACATATATATATATATATATATATATATATATATATATATATATATATATATATATATATATATATATATATATATATATATATATATATATATATATATATATATATATAGTTGTGCTCTTACGTTTACATACCCTGGCAGAATTTTTTATTTCTTGGCCATTTTTCAGAGAATATGAATGATAACACAAAAAACTTTTCTTTCACTCATGGTTAGTGTTTGGCTGAAGCCATTTATTATCAATCAACTGTGTTTACTCTTTTTAAATCATAATGACAGCAGAAACTACCCAAATGACCCTGATAAAAAGTTTACATACCCTGGTGATTTTGGCCTGATAACATGCACACAAGTTGACACAAAGGGGTTTGAATGGCTATTGAAGGTAACCATCCTCACCTGTGATCTGTTTGCTTGTAATTAGTGTGTGTATAAAAGGTCAATCAGTTTCTGGACTCCTGACAGACCCTTGCATTTTTCTCTGAAAAATGGCCAAGAATTCATAAATTCTGCCAGGGTATGTAAACTTATGAGCACAACTGTATATGTATATACAGGTAGCCCTCAGTTTACGCCGGGGTTAGGTTCCAAAAGGAACCATTGTAAATTGAAACCCAGTTTATAATGTAAGTCAATGGGAAGTGAGGGAGTTAGGTTCCAGGCCCCTCTAAAAATTGACATAAGTAACACCTAATACATTATTTTTAAAGCTTTGAAATGAAGACTTTAAATGCGAAACAGCATTATAAACCTAATCAAATAGATTGTATCATCATCATCAAACTAAGTTTAATGAACAAACATATTTGCTAACAGCACCTAATTAAATAATTACACAACAGACCACATCATCATCAAACTAAGTTTAATGAACAATTGAACCGTTGTAAACCGAGGGCAACCTGTATATATATATATATATATATATATATATATATATATATATATATATATACACCTATACTTCTTTAGACATGTATATGTACAGTATGTATCTTTATGTTAAGCCCTTTGCCTGCCTTTTTTTTTCTTACACCTAAGACCTCATATCTTTGAGTCCTTATAACTTTTGTGAAATATTTTTTCAGTACTTTTTATTAGATAGTTTTATTATGTGTGTAACTGTGCTTTTCAATGATATTGCAATCTTAAATATACTGCTATACACAAAGAACAAATTACAAACATGCGTACAAATTCACCATGTACGTTCACTGCCCACAGATATTATTGCACGTGAACTTCCTCATGGAAAGCTGCCCACTTCTCTTGGGCAACCAATATAGCAAGAGCAGGGCCTGTCAATCAACCCAAATGAATGTGTCAGGTTTTTTTTTTTTTTTTAAACAATTTTTATTGTAGAAGAAAAGAATACACTTACAGTGAAAATAACCATAACGTTGTTCGTACAGATATTCAGACATTTCTTATGATTAAACAGTGTTAAGCAAACAATTAGGGGAGAATTGTCCATTACGAGAAAACTCTTGTTAATACTAGTGATTGGGGTAACTCCCCAAGGGTCAGATAGAATTAGCAGGCACGGTATAGAATAGAAGTAGTTCGTATTAGTTAGTGATGATACGTACCGCATATTGCCTGGCTTTTCAACAGTTCATTATAACATTTACATCTCCAGCTGGTATCTTTGCATAGAAAGTGCACTCCTCACAAACATTAACAACATGAAAACCTTAGCATTTCAAAACATGTGCCTATACAGGCAAGAACAAGAGAAAAAGAAGAAGAGAGGAAAGGAAAAGGAACAAAAAGAAAGGTGGGTTTAAAGAAAGGGGAAAGGGCAAAGAAGAAAAGGGGAAAGGGAAGGTTTAATAATTTGGAAGATTGATCCAGGTGGGGCGGCCCACCCCAAAGTTGCAGTGACTATTAGGCTATCTGTGAGTGTAGGAGAGTCTGCCAGTAAAATTGTATGTTATGGTAAAAGGCAAGACTGCCATTCTTAAGGTGTGCATATTCTTCAATCTCTAGTAGCTCTGATGTGTTGTGCAGCCATTCCTGCCGAGTTGGGATCTGGGCAGACTTCCACTTGCGTGCAATAAGTAATATGGCTCCGTTTAAGCAATATTGTAGGAGTTTCCATTTGATTTTGCATATTTTCTTTGGTTTGTAATTTAGAAGGGCTGTGATTGGGGGTAGTTTGAATTGTTCTCCCATGATAGTTTTCAAACTATGAATAATGTCTTCCCAAAATGGGAATAATTTCGGGCAGTGCCACCAGATATGGGCCATTGTGCCAGGAGACCCACAACCTCTCCAACATGTGGCGTTAGATTGAGGATATCTTCGTTTAAGCCTGTCAGGGGTAAGTTACCATCTAAACAGGACTTTATGATTAAGCTCCAGTAATCTAGGGGAGGAGGAGGATTTGGCAGAGTTATAACATATGTTGTCCCATTGCTCTTTGGATATAGAAATTCCTAAGTCGGTTTGCCAGTGGGAGTCATATGAAGATGTGGGTAGGGTAAGGGTGTCATCTAACAGTCTTTTTGTTATGGATAGTGATCCTCTAGGCGTTACTCCCTCCAGACAGAGTCTTTCAAATGTTGTCAGTTCCCTCAATAATTCCTGTTTATACAGGGAGTGCAGAATTATTAGGCAAATTAGTATTTTGACCACATCATTCTCTTTATGTATGTTGTCTTACTCCAAGCTGTATAGACTCGAAAGCCTACTACCAATTAAGCATATTAGGTGATGTGCATCTCTGTAATGAGAAGGAGTGTGGTCTAATGACATCAACACCCTATATCAGGTGTGCATAATTTTTAGGCAACTTCCTTTCCTTTGGCAAAATGGGTCAAAAGAAGGACTTGACAGGCTCAGAAAAGTCAAAAATAGTGAGATATCTTGCAGAGGGATGCAGCACTCTTAAAATTTCAAAGCTTCTGAAGCGTGATCATCGAACAATCAAGCGTTTCATTCAAAATAGTCAACAGAAGCGTGTGAAAAAACCAAGGCGCAAAATAACTGTCCATGAACTGAGAAAAGTCAAGCGTGCAGCTGCCAAGATGCCACTTGCTACCAGTTTGGCCATATTTCAGAGCTGCAACATCACTGGAGTGCCCAAAAGCACAAGGTGTGCAATACTCAGAGACATGGCCAAGGTAAGAACGGCTGAAAGAGGACCACCACTGAACAAGACACACAAGCTGAAACGTCAAGACTGGGCCAAGAAATATCTCAAGACTGATTTTTCTAAGGTTTTATGGACTGATGAAATGAGAGTGAGTCTTGATGGGCCAGATGGATGGGCCTGTGGCTGGATTGGTAAAGGGCAGAGAGCTCCAGTCCGACTCAGACGCCAGCAAGGTGGAGGTGGAGTACTGGTTTGGGCTGGTATCATCAAAGATGAGCTTGTGGGGCCTTTTCGGGTTGAGGATGGAGTCAAGCTCAACTCCCAGTCCTACTGCCAGTTTCTGGAAGACACCTTCTTCAAGCAGTGGTACAGGAAGAAGTCTGCATCCTTCAAGAAAAACATGATTTTCATGCAGGACAATGCTCCATCACACACGTCCAAATACTCCACAGCGTGGCTGGCAAGAAAGGGTATAAAAGAAGAAAATCTAATGACATGGCCTCCTTGTTCACCTGATCTGAACCCCATTGAGAACCTGTGTTCCATCATCAAATGTGAGATTTACAAGGAGGGAAAACAGTACACCTCTCTGAACAGTGTCTGGGAGGCTGTGGTTTCTGCTGCACGCAATGTTGAGGGTGAACAGATCAAAACACTGACAGAATCCATGGATGGCAGGCTTTTGAATGTCCTTGCAAAGAAAGGTGGCTATATTGGTCACTGATTTGTTTTTGTTTTGTTTTTGAATGTCAGAAATGTATATTTGTGAATGTTGAGATGTTATATTGGTTTCACTGGTAAAAATAAATAATTGAAATGGGTATATATTTGTTTTTTGTTAAGTTGCCTAATAATTATGCACAGTAATAGTCACCTGCACACACAGATATCCCCCTAAAATAGCTATAACTAAAAACAAACTAAAAACTACTTCCAAAACTATTCAGCTTTGATATTAATGAGTTTTTTGGGTTCATTGAGAACATGGTTGTTGTTCAATAATAAAATTAATCCTCAAAAATACAACTTGCCTAATAATTCTGCACTCCCTGTAGGGTGAAGAACCGTGTCAGGTTTTTTTTTATCTCTGCTGCCTCAGAAGTGGCAGAACGGATGAGAAGCAGCAGTAGGATGAGCATGTCTGCTAGTGCAAGGGCTCAAAAGCAGCATTTGCTGCTTTGTACATTGATCCCCAAATGTATTAAAACACAAAAAGTATGCATTAAAAAACTACAATGTATACAATATTTGTGTATATAAATGTAATAAAAATCCAAATATAAAGTTTAAAGACAATTAAAATGTTAGCTATAAATGTAATAAATCTCTTTTTATTGTATAGTGTTGTAACATGTTTATCCTTCACATACAGAATTGTGTGGATAACTTTTTAGAATCGTAGTAGTAATGGTTGGTTTTAGATAAATTCCCCTATGTGTTAAACTTGGTTAAGGAAACCTAAAGCAGAGTCATTCTCTGTAGACATTATAAACATCTCTTGCATTTGTGTAAAATTGTGCTTTGTCCCACACTTACTAAAGAGGCTGGAAAGCAAAAATCTGTAACATAGGTTTTAAAAATGCTGCACATTTCCTATGCCAGCTATTTATTTTATTTGCAGCATTTGCAGACTATACGATTTGTTTTTTAGCCTTTTAGGGACAAGAACAATTTTTACACAAAAGCAAGAGGTGTTTATTGTCCATTTAATACACCAACAAAATTAAATAGGAACTTACTGTGTGTATTGCTGTTCCATTTTTTAGTATACAATCGCCTAGATTTAGAGTTCTGCATTAGAGTTCTGATCGGAACAGCCAATAGAATGTGAGCTCAATCTGATTGGCTGATTGGATCAGCCAATCGGATTGAACTTCAATCTGATTGGCTGATTCCATCAGCCAATTAGATTATTCCTACCTTAATTCCGATTGGCTGATAGAATCCTATCAGCCAATCGGAATTGAAGGGACGCCATCTTGGATAACGTCCCTTAAAGGAACCTTCATTCGTCGTTAGTTCGTCGGGGAAGAAGGATGTTCCGCGTTGGCGGGATGAAGATGGATCCGGAAGAAAGAAGATTGAAGATGCAGCTTGATAGAAGACTTCAGCCGGATGATGGACCTCTTCAGCCCCCGCTTGGATGAAGACTTCAGCCGGATGATGGACCTCTTCAGCCCCCGCTTGGATGAAGACATCGCCCGGATAGGAGGAAGACTTCGGACCCTCTTCTGGACGGATCGGTGATACCCGGCGTGGTGAAGACAAGGTAGGAAGATCTTCAGGGGCTTAGTGTTAGGTTTATTTAAGGGGGGTTTGGGTTAGATTAGGGGTATGTGGGTGGTGGGTTGTAATGTTGGGGGGTATTGTATGGTTTTTTTACAGTCAAAAGAGCAGAATTCTTTGGTGCATGCCAGGCAAAAGGCCCTTTTAAGGGCTGGTAAGGTAAAAGAGCTTTTCAATTTTTATTTTAGAATAGGGTAGGGCATTTTTTTTATTTTGGGGGGCTTTGTTATTTTATTAGGGGGCTTAGAGTATGTGTAATTAGCTTAAAATTGTTGTAATATTTTTATAATGTTTGTAAATTATTTTTTTATTTTTTGTAACTTAGTTCTTTTTTTATTTTTTGTAACTTAGTTCTTTTTTATTTTTTGTACTTTAGTTAATGTATTTATTTGTATTTATTTGTAGGTATTTGTATTTAATTTATTTATTGATAGTGTAGTGTTAGGTTTAATTGTAGATAATTGTAGGTAGTTTATTGAATTAATTTAATGATAGTGTAGTGTTAGGTTTAATTGTAACTTAGGTTAGGATTTATTTTACAGGTACTTTTGTAATTATTTTAACTAGGTAACTATTAAATAGTTATTAACTATTTAATAGCTATAGTACCTGGTTAAAATAAATACAAAGTTGCCTGTAAAATAAATATTAATCCTAAAATAGCTACAATATAATTATTATTTATATTGTAGCTATATTAGGGTTTATTTTATAGGTACGTATTTAACTTTAAATAGGAATAATTTATTTAATAAGATTTATTTTATTTCGTTAGATAAAAATTATATTTAACTTAGGGGGGTGTTAGGGTTAGACATAGCTTTAGGGGTTAATACATTTATTAGAATAGCAGTGAGGTCCGGTCGTCAGATTAGGGGTTAATAATTGTAGGTAGGTAGCTGCGACGTTGGGGGGGCAGATTAGGGGGTAATGAATATAATATAGGGGTCGGCGGGGGTTAGGGGCAGCAGATTAGGGGTTCATAGGGATAACGTAGGTTGGGTGGTGTACGGAGCAGCAGATTAGGGGTTAATAATAATATGCAGGGGTCAGCGATAGCGGGTGCGGCAGATTAGGGGTTAATAAGTGTAAGGTTAGGGGTGTTTAGATTCGGGGTTCATGTTGGGGTGTTAGGTGCAGACTTAGGAAGTGTTTCCCCATAGGAAACAATGGGGCTGTGTTAGGAGCTGAACGCTGCTTTTTTGCAGGTATTAGGATTTTTTTTCAGCTCAAACGGCCCCATTGTTTCCTATGGGGGAATCGTGCACGAGCACGTTTTTGAAGCTGGCCGCGTCCGTAAGCACCGCTGGTATTGAGAGTTGCAGTGGCGGTAAATATACCTGTACGCTCCCTTTTTGGAGCCTAACGCAGCCCTTCTGTGAACTCTAAATACCAGCGGTATTTAAAAGGTGCAGGGGGGAAAAAGCACGCGTAGCTAATGCACCACTTTGGCCGCAGAACTCTAAATCTAGCAGAATTATTATACAAATTAACATACCATTTTATTGGACTAACTGCAGCTATTTTTGATTTGAAGAAACCAGCAAGACCTCAAATCAAGTCTGCTTACCTATTTTCCAGCTGAGCCTTGGCGTATACCGGAACAGCAGCAGTCGGATTGGTGCATGCTACGTTTTCACACAGAGTAAGGAGGAGTTCACTAGGAGAGCAACATGTGCTGCAATCGGCAGCGAGGAACACGCTGATGCTCACCCGGCACATTGTTGACAGAGGTTAGTGCACAGGAGGCCGGCGGAGACGAGACCCTGGGTACAGCTGGAAAGCTTTTGAATAAACCGGATGGTAACTCCGCAACCGCATAGTGGGGCCACACTTACAGCATAACCTGAAGACTGCCGGGTGAGTTAATCTAATCTATCTATCTTCCTCAATATTACGTAAGCTATAGCCTGGAGCTGCAGAGGGGGACTTTTTGTATATATGCAGCTATTTATTAACAATAAAAAGTGCATGAAGTCCATCTATCACGCCTGAACATATTCAATCCTTTCCAGTCAGGCTTCAGATGCCGTCACAGCACTGAAACAGCGCTAGTCCGAGTGCTAAATAATCTCCTCATGGCAAGAAACAAAGGTGATTACTCCATCCTAATCCTCCTGGATCTCTCAGCTGCATTTGACACCATTGACCATAGGATTCTAATAGCGCTCTTGCAGCACATCTGTGGTCTAGGAGGCACAGTCCTTAAAGGCACACTGAACCCACATTTTTTCTTTTGTGATTCAGATAGAGCATGACATTTTAAGCAACTTTCTAATTGACTCCTTTTATCAAATTTTCTTCATTCTCTTGGTATCTTTATTTGAAATGCAAGAATGCAAGTTTAGATGCCGGCCCATTTTTGGTGAACAACCTGGGTTGTTCTTGCTGATTGGTGGATAAATTCATCCACCAATAAAAAAGTGCTGTCCAGAGTCCTTAACCAAAAAATTAAGCTTAGATTTTCAAATAAAGATAGCAAGAGAACAAAGACAAATTGATAATAGGAGTAAATTAGAAAGTTATTTAAAATTGAATGCTCTATCTGAATTACGAAAGAAAACATTTGGGTTCAGTGTCCCTTTAACTGGTTTAAATCTTTCCTCACTGATAGATCAGAGATTAATATCAGGATTAAGCTACTTTCATCTGAAAAACATAGCCAGGATAGAACACTTAATTCCACCAGATGATATGCCAACATTAATCCATGCATTTGTATCCTCTAGGCTAGATGACTGCAATGCACTTTACTTGGACCTCCCAAAAAAAGAACTCCATCGCCTTCAGATGGTACAAAACGCAGCAGCCAGACTATTGACCAATCAAACTCGCTCCTGCCATATAACACCTGTTCTCCACTCCCTGCACTGGCTTCCAATTAAATGGCAAACATATTTTAAAATTGGCCTGCTGACCTTCAAAGCCTTAAACAACCATGGCCCACAGTACCTGAAAGAGCTCCTGACACCCTACATCCCATCCCGTTCACTTAGGTCAGCCAACACATCCCTCCTCTCAGTGCCAAGAATAAGGACAAACTCAGGCTCCAGAGCATTCGGCCACGCTGCCCCTACTTTCTGGAACTCTTTACCGTGCACAATCAGATAGGCACCATCCTTACAGATTTAAAAAAAAAAAGCTTAAGACCCACCTCTTCCATCAGGCATTCAGTCAGCTTATCTGACCTTCAGAAACTCCTAACTTTTATGTCTTTATGTTGGTATATTTGTAAAGTGCTTTGCGTCTCAAAGGGTGAAAAGCGCTATATAAATAGCAAATTATTACATTATTATTATATTATAAGTCTGTATATGATTTCAAAAAGTATTCCACTGTACCATTATATAAAGTGTAAATGTATTCCATAAAAAAAAAGAAATTGAAAAAAATCTTTCAAGTCTAAGATTTATCGATGTTAACATTTTAAAATGAATGAACATTTGGTAAGCTAAAATTATAACATGCAATCACTTTTCTCATTACCCTTTCAGTATAATGAAACAGAATCCTGAGGATTTCAAAAGGGCACTTTTGTCATTAAAACTAGGTAGTATCTATCATTTATTGTGGTAGTCTTCCATCACTGTTTTCATCTTATTAACCAAATAAAAGCAAGGTCAAACAATACTAATCTTAATCTTTGGAATACACAATGTAAAATGTTATAATTCTATAAAACTTTTAATAACTTACAATTAAAAAAAAAAAGATGTAACCATGTAACCAACCATGCTGTTTTATCTATGTGAAGAACTTAAAAACTGTAATTAAACAATGTAAAACTATTTTTGAGTCGGTGAAGCATTAGTTTCCAGATTGTAATTTTCCAATTCATCAAACATTATTCAAGTTGTTGATTCCCTATGTGTATTAACAGCAAAAACTGAGACATGAGCATGTTAATTCACAAAAAGACAATTAGAAAAAAACAAAATGCTATTAAACTTTGGAAGTTTATACAGAATATCTTGCATTTAGTTAATTTATTATGTATGCATTAGCAGCAGATTAGTTTGGAAAGCATATGTTCAATAAGATTTGCATGAAATCAAGTTTGTTATATACGTTTAATCTTTCTTTTTTTATTTATTTTTATGGGACTTCCTTGGGGTGCTGATTTAATTTTTATTTTTTTTATGCGATATTTGAGGAATCTAATACCATTTGTAGACAATTTGTAGACAATTTTCCATTATGTTGTTCAATTACCACATCCCAAAATGTTTCATCAAATTTTGAAAGGGAGATAGTTTTAGTAGGTGTTTAAAGCTTAATTTTTTTTTTTGTAATTATTATTATGAATACACATTAAAAAATATATATATAATGATTTGGGTGATTATTTACAATTGTAATGTGTTTGATACAATGTTGGTTTGTGAATGAGAACAGTTGTTTCTAATATATCACTTTTCTCTGGATGTTGTTTCTTTGAAGATCACATTGCAGATGGAAAAAGTCTGACATTTACATTTGTTGTTATTTATGTCTTAACATTTAAAAAACCTGCAGTTTCACAAGAGTCTGTAGACTTTTTTTTTTATATCCACTGCAGTTATAACAATCTATTGTTTAAGCGTTTGTATCAATTGTATCTTTAATGCAACATTTTACATACCTAAACTATGCAATATTAATTAAAGGAATATTATAATGCAAAAAATAACATGCACCCATTCACTTCTATTTCTGACCGTAGTTATATAAAAATTAAAGCCCAACAAAATTATTAAACCCATAGGTAAAGTTCTGCCCCAGTGGCCCAAGTATTGCAGCTTATGAGCTGGACACAGATGTTAATTGGCTGATTGTCTGAAGTGTCCGCCTGAATGGCTCAGCAGAAGTTTCCTGATTGGGAGACGCAATGCAACTTTTGCAATGTTTAACCCCTTTCACAAGCTGATTGCCCAGTATAAGCTAAAATAATAACTAGAAAAAACAACTACTTTAATTAGTACATAATTATTTATTTGCTAATTTGATGTTAAAAAATCAATATAGTTTTCTCAAATTAAAATCTTGGTGGCAACCACATAATTGACAGAGAAAATAATGATATTTAAACAGTACATTAACGTAGCTTAAGCTTTTTAAATTCATAATACTTTTAATTTATATAATCATTTGGTTGTTGCTTAAATTGTTTCAAATAAATTTACCTAATGTCATAGCAGTTTACTCAAATGATAATCATTTCGAAAATGTTTTTCCCCCATTAAGCTTATATAACTAATTTTAAATTATTTAATTCATATTTCTACTATAGGTTGTTGAATTTGAATTATTTAAATATCATAAATCTAAAATTTCATGGTATCATATGTTATTTCAAATTACTTTACTCAACATCAGAAACCTTGTTTCGAAAGGTGTAATTTTTATCTTGTACTCTTGAATCAAGAGTACAAGATAAAAATTACACCTTTCGAAAGTCTAGATCATCTGTTAGAGTCTAGATCATCTGTTTTTTTAATACAATTGAATTTAAGTATCTTCTATTTAAACTACAATGGTCTGTTTACCATAATACATTATCTTAAAGGAAATATTGTTGAATTCTTTGGTATTTTTTATAGTTTGTGATTTGTTAGTTAAATTACTTTTTTTTTTGTTTTGGGTTGGAATCTGCTCTGTCTTTAGTCTGCTCTGATTTCTTAAGTCTTTTATAATCTTTAGCTTTCTATTCTCCTGCCCCATCTATTATACTTGTTTAACAAACAGCAAACCACTTTCCTGCCTAAACATGTGTTGTCTCAATGTCACATGAAGTCCTGTTTCAGAATGAAACAAGCTGGTATCAATGGCTGAGAGGCCATGCTCACCACAAGCCCTTACTAGAGCACTGGATGTAAAAACAGTGTTCAAACAAAGGCAAGGGGTACAAGAGCAATGAGACTAAAGCAAGTAGCTTAATTCTCTCAAGTGCTCTAATCAGCTCATACAAAACAAACAAGTACTTGAAAGTAACTGTAAGTTTATAAATTCAGACATCAAAGAAAGTCGTAATTTTGTAAAAGTTTAGTCTTACTCTCCAGACGAATATAAATTTGCATAAATTACTTAAATATAGATATTCTGATAGTAGAGAGTTAAGATAATCTTAGTCAGACAGTCTGGGTCAAGGTCTCACAGGGAAAATCAGCACAGAATAATTAGTCCACAAAGTAGTTAAAATCATAAACCATAGTCAGTCCAACATAGGGTTAAACAGAAGCATAGTCAGGGGAAGCAGAATTCAAACCAGTATATCTAAATAGTAATTGCCAGTGTAAGAGGAATTAACTTAATACACACGCAACCTCACGCTACAAACACAGAGCTAATATAGACTACTGCAATAAAGGCATAATTCATCTTCTAGGCCTCCTTTAAGGTACAGTATGCCTAACAGCAGCAGGGACAGAAATCAATCTTTTAGAGAAACACCTATCATAACAACATGTTTAAATATTATGGGTTGGAGAAAAAAAAAACTGCAGAAAACACAACATAAATAAATGTAGCAGTTCAGTTACACTCATATAAACACTGCCTGATAAAAATTATAATAAAAATAAAGTTATAATGGCTCAAAGATATATGGTATAATAATGTTTGACAAAAAAAGGGCTGAAAAGGGATTTAACATATATATGCATACATAGGTCTAAATATGTGTGTGCATGTGTGTTCAACCTCCATGTTCAGAAGAATAAAAGAGTAAAAATGAGCTACATTCTATACACTCAGCTACCACTATCTACAGGGCCGGATTGGCCTTCCAGGAAGCCAGGAGAAATCCCGGTGGGCAGGACTAGCTGTGGCCGGCATTGTTTTAAAATGTATTAATTGCTCTATGCCTCTAAGTTCAAATTATATAAATCATATCAGTCTCAGCTTCCCAAACTGATTTTTTAATACTGTGAGGGTGGATGGGCTGGGCAACTGCTAGGGTTGCTGGGACTGTATGTCCCGTGTCCCGGAACTACCGTCGGTTTACAATATCAATTGTATGCCGACGACACCCAAATCTTCTTCTCTGCACCAGACCTATCTCCTTCCTTGCTAACCCGTGTCACTAACTGTCTTTCTCACATCTCTAACTGGATGTCCTCTCACTACCTCAAGCTAAATCTCTCCAAAACTGAGCTCCTTATTTTCCCCCCTTCCTCAAAACTCTCCACCCCCAATCTCTCTATAACTGTCAACAACTCCATAATTACCCCTACCCGCATGCCTGATGTCTCGGGTCATATTTGACTCAGATCTGTCTTTCACTCCTCACATTCAGTCCTTGGCTAAAGCCTGCCGCTTCCACCTTAAAAACATCTCTAAAATTAGACACTTCCTTACACAAGACACAACTAAGATTTTAATCCACTCTCTCATTCTTTCCAACCTTGATTACTGCAACTCTGTCCTCTCTGGTCTCCCCACCTGCCGCCTAGCTCCTTTACAATCCATAATGAATGCCTCTGCCAGACTCATCTTCCTTACACGTCGCTCTTCATCTGCTGCACCTCTCTGCCAATCCCTTCACTGGCTTCCTCTTGCCTCTAGGATCAAACACACAATTTTCATTCTGACATACAAAGCCCTCAACTGCACTGCTCCCCCTACATCTCAGACCTTGTCTCCAGATACTTTCCCTCCCGTCCCCATCACTCTGCTCATGACCTCCTACTCTCCTCCTCTCTTGTCACCTCATCACACTCCCGTTTACAGAACTTCTCCAGACTGGCTCCCATCTTGTGGAACCCTCTGCCTCGCTCCACAAGACTCTCTTCTAGTTTTAAAAGCTTCAAGTGCCCCCTAAAGACTCTACTGTTTAGGGATGCATACAACCTACACTAACCTTTCCAAATACCAGTTCCTCTCCTCCATTGCTATCCCCTGAACCCCCTTAGCATGTAAGCCTAAGTCCAGCTGTTTGTAGATTACCTTCTTAAGAGCTGACTACAACAGTGCAACTCTTGGTAGGGCCCTCTACCCATTTAATCCCTATAAACCCATTTAATCCCTATAATTGTTTTGTTGTACTCCCCCTTTGTTTATAGCACTGCAGAATCTGTTGGCGCTCTACAAATAACCGATAATAATAATAAAAATAATACCGTCAAATGCCCCGGACTAAGAGCTCCCCTGGGGCTGGCACAGCAGTGAGCGCAGATTAAAAAAATTAACTGGCCAGAGGAGCTCATAGCCCAGCAGGAGGAGAGACAGAACCTGCCTGTGCTGCAGCTGGAGTATGTGGGAGGTGCTGCCTTGAGTATGTGGGAAGAAGGAAGGGTAGGGGGAAGAAGAGGGTCATGTCACTTCCATCACTGCGCTGAGCCTGCACTGTGCAGATTGTGCCATTAGTAAGGAGACAAGACAGTGAGCAGAGGTGCGTGCAGCCAGTGACTCGTCCCGTAACTAACCCCACTAACGCTAACCTCTCTGCAGCTTCCAAATAGATTTTATTATACTGTGTTTGTTAAACAGGAGTATGGGCTTACATCTACATTGTTTCCTAAGAGCCACAGACATAGTTTTCTGTCGCTTAGGAAATGATGCAGCTGTAAGCCCGCCCTCCTGTATAACAAACTTAGTATAATAAAATCTCTTTGGAAGCTGCAGAGAGGTTAGTAATATGATTTATTTTTGCTGATATATGCAGTTCTAAAGTGCTTGATATTCATTTAGAAGCACCATTAACACTGCTTTTTGAATAGACGTTTAATCATTACAAGGGCACCCATTGTTCAGCATTGGAATAGTTGATGTTTGTTAATAGTAAATGTGATATAAACGTTAAAATGACTAATACGATTGTTTTTCTAAATGTCATATATATTTTTACACAATGTACACTGTGCTCTAAGTCAGGGAGGGTGTTCTCAGGTAATGTACTGGCTGTGGCTTTTATATATATATATATATATATATATATATATATATATATATACATACATATATATATTATATATATATATATATATATATATATATATATATATATATATATATACACACACAGGTAGCCCTCAGTTTACGCCGGGGTTAGGTTCCAGGAGGAATGGTTTTAAATCAAAACCGTTGTAACTTAAAACCCAGTTTAAAATGTAAGTCAATGTGAAGTGAGGGAGTAAGTTTCAAGGCCCCTCTCAAAATTGTCATAAGTAACACCTAATACATTATTTTTAAAGCTTTGAAATGAAGACTTTAAATGCTAACAGCACCTAATTAAATAATCACACAACAGACTGCATCATCATCAAACTAAGTTTAATGAACAAAAACGTTTTTTTACTTGCATTTTTCTGCAATTAGTTCTCTGCATTGTTAGCATGTTAGATAATATTGGGTCTGCACCTATTCTATGCATTTCAATCTGCAGTGATTAATAAGGAGTTAGGCACCCTCACCTCAAGCAGCTGAACAGGAAGATAATAGGGAAGTGGCTGCTAAATCTTGTTGCTCGATAGCTAATGTCTGTTCTGTGTACACAGATCAATTTCAGTCTGTTAAGTTGCATAAATTTAGTGCAAAACAAGCGGACAGCTCCACCTACTGGCTATTTTAATTAGTGCACTGCTGTTGTTATTCTGAAACGGCGCAAATTGAACCGGCGTAAACCGAGGGCCACCTGTATATAACCATGCCCCCTCCACCCCCATTTAGAAAGTGTCCAGGAATCTTCTGGGCAAATGGTGGCAACCCTAGCAACTGCCCACCCCCTGGGTCGGCATTAGTGGTGTAATAGTGGGCAGAAGGAAATGGGCTAGTGTGTGACTCTTAGAAGGCATCGGAAAGTAAAGTACACATGGCTGCCTGCTTTACATACTTTGTACATCGTAATGCACAGTTTACATTTGTAGACTGTACATTATACTGTGCAATCTAAATGTACTGCAGTGTAAGATATTAAAAAGATACCTCCCTGTCTCATCTTCCCCCGTGCAGCAGATACTACACAATCTTATACAGATAAGCAGAACGGCACTTCCTCTGTCTTTACGGATTAAACCATATACACTGCAATGGTAGGGGACACAAAGGAAAGAGATCAAATAACCAGACAAATTTCATTTTCAAAAATAAATATATGTTGTGTAATTTATCATGTTCTGGTCCCTGGGGAGAACGTTCACAGTAAGCAGAACTTCACTCAAAGTTAAATAAAATAAGTTAAGTTCAGTGTCCCTTAGTGCCCATAGTAGAACATTGCATATGGGAAGGGCTTCCTGCAGCTAACAAAAACGTCCTATGCAGCTTGCAGGACAGAGGACACTGACTGAGATGGGAAAACTGCGTAGGCTGTGTGGAGATAAGGTTTTACTGTTTCTAATAAATATGCAGAGGATCTTTATCTCAGTATGGTATGTTTTTATAGTGTGTATGTGTTGTGTCTGGGAAAGATGCTGTATATGAGTGTGTGGTGGTAATGGCTGTGTGTGTTTTACAGTGTGTATATGCTGTATCTAGGGAAGCTGCTGTGTATAAGTGTGTTTCACTTGGTAACAATGTCTGTGTGTGTTTTACAGTGTGTGTATGTTGTGTATGAGTGTGTGGTGTGGTAATGGCTGTGTGTGTGTTTTACAGTGTGTATGTGTTATGCTTAGGGGTATTGTTATGTATGAGTGTGTGTTGCTTGCAATGTCAGTATGTGTTTTCCAGTGTGTATGTGTTTTGTCTGGGGAGAGCTGCTATGTATGAGTGTGAGTTGCTGGCAATGTCTGTGTGTGGATGTCAGAGTGTATATGGCTTTGAGGGTCTGTGTGTCTGCATATGTGATATCCTTGTGCCTGTGCAACTTTATGTGTTTGTGAAACCTAGTGGATGACTGTAAAAAAGCTGGAAAGTGAGGTTGGTGTGTGTGTTCTTGTTTTATTGTGTGTGGCTATATTTTCTTGCTAGACTGTTGTGAAGGGTGGCAATATTTACGTACAATCACACAAAAAAACTAAAAACCACACAGATACCTACGTTAGACATATTTTTTTTTCTAGGTTGGCATAACTGTGTCTATTTAGGTGTCTGATATATATATATATATATATATATATATATATATATATATATATATATATATATATATATATATATATATATATATATAAATGAAAAGTTGAAAGCGCTCACTGGACTGTAGACAGCAATGTGAATCAAATTATCTTTATTGTGACGTTTCGGGACCAACAGCGTCCCTTCCTCTGACAAGCAACAAGTGAAAAAAACAAACATTTATAGACCCATAAATCACTCCCCTCGGTGAACTACCAATCAAAATGTGCCGTGTGCAAAAGCAAAATGAGCCGTGTGCAAAACCGTCATAAATCTCTGTAATTAGGTTCAAATCCATACTAACATAGTGACAAATATATAAACCTGTAAATGCATATAAATACAGATATACCTCTGTGAGTGTATAGTGCTAATGTATCTGAAACTGTATCCGATCTTATACATGCTCAATGAAATCCGTAGTGCACATACACTAATAAAGAAAGACAACAAAAACCTGATAGGTGGAAATCACACACCCCCACTGTGTGATTGGCTAGACGAATTCGTCTTACAGAACCCCGCCTGTATCCACATCGCAGGCCATCTGTATCAGCAAAGGATGTCAACAAATGATCTGATTGGCTAAATAAGCACGTCCTTAGTGATGCATAGGGGCGTGAAATTCGTCCCTCATTTATATTTAGTAAGTCAACACCTACGAAGACAACAGTCACTTAACTCGGTATCTATACCTGTATACCTGTCAAAATCATCAGCAAACTATCTGTCCATAGCGTTGCCGCAACCTACAACAACTAGTCGGAAGGTTGCCATAGCAACAAGTGCAAACAGATCCCCACACAATTGCGGCCGGGCAACACCGTGTCTGTACATTCAAATATGCAGCGTAACCACACACACTCAATATCCCTACACACCTCCAAATTTCAACACTCAAGATCTAGCTATATTATACCCCATTAGGACCGCAACAAGAAGTCATCTATTGGCTTGATTCACTACCAGTCAGCTTGCCGCAACCGCCAATATCCAATTCCGAGGTTGCTATGGCAACATGTACACACAACTCGAACCACGATTGTGGCCGCACACTGCTCCAAGTGAGGAAGCTCTAACGTACTGAGGACCCCAACCTAGCCATTAAAGAGGACGGCTTTGCTGACCGCAATGTGTCAGTGTGTCCACCTATAGACAAAGTAAAAATTGAAACTAAAAATGAATAACCGTGCTCAGGTCAACCAGATACAAACCCTCCAATCAGACAGCAAACCTGTCCTCTTATTCATATAGAGTATTGCCCAATATTACTATTACTAGGTATAATGTCATGAAAAAATCTATATTACATCCATAACCCATATCTCAGTGCCCTAATAATAAAAGAAAAACAAATAAATCCACTATCAATATATATAAAGTAAAACCAAAAAGGAGTATAACTGGATACTTCTGAGCGTCTGCCCAAAAGTGCTTACAACAAGCTCCCTCCGTCGAAGAAGTAAAAAGTAAAAAATAAAAAGTAAAAAAACACCATATAATTATATGAATAATAATCAATTATGTGATATATAAACCGTGCTATTTAAAAACTAAATCTCAAATATAACAACCAAAAATATAGCCCCATAAGGGATAATCAAGGTTGAACCTACCACTATAAGTGGACCTATAAGTGGTAGGTTCAACCTTGATTATCCCTATAATAATTGATTATTATATGGATTTGAACCTAATTACAGAGATTTATGCCGGTTTTGCACACGGCTCATTTTGCTTTTGCACACGGCACATTTTGATTGGTAGTTCACCGAGGGGAGTGATTTATGGGTCTATAAATGTTTGTTTTTTTCACTTGTTGCTTGTCAGAGGAAGGGACGCTGTTGGTCCCGAAACGTCACAATAAAGATAATTTGATTCACATTGCTGTCTACAGTCCAGTGAGTGCTTTCAACTTTTCATTTTTTTACATACCTGGCTACAGCACCCTGGCAAGTTGCGGTCTGTTGGTGAGAGTGCATATACTACAACAAACTTTTACCTATATATATATATATATATATTGACTGAGTCTAACCTTATTTATCATAAACAGTATTTTAAAGAACCATTAAAGATCTATTAAAGAAGCAGGACCTCATGAATATTGACCTGAAAAAAGTTATGCCATTCTATTTTGGTATTCAGTCCAAAGGTCAGTCAAAATAGGATAAATATATAGAACATAGTAGCTAGTGTCAACTTACTTTAAACTTGTAATACTCACACTTCCTGACAAATGCAAAAAGCTTGCTTCTAGCTGAGTTAACATGTGACTGGGAGCGATAAATAGCGATCCATTTGTAAGTTAGCCCAAATTGAACAAGATACCTATCAGTAATTCTTTTCAATGCAGTTGATAACTAGATGATTTTTTCTAAATGGTTTGAAAGTCAGATTTGCCCTAACCCACTTCTAATAGGTGCTAAAAATTGTGACTATTGAAAATCTGAGGTATACATATAAGGAATTATGGCAATGTTTATTCATCTATTAGAAGGAATTATTCTAACTGGTTGTCATGCATCTAGTAAGTGACTTTAATAAAGAACAACTTCAGAAAAAGCTCAAGCATTATAAATAATTTAAGTTTGTTTATAACTAATAAGAACAAAGTTTAAGTTTAGGAAATGTTGAAATTATATTATAGGGAAACTCAATGGGGTAGATTTATCATGTCTGCAAATCATGTCCGCCCTGCATCGGTAAATGCAGACAGCATACACTGTCTGCATTTAAAGAAACTGCATGTGCAATGCCACAGTTAATTGGCAGTAAAAGAGTTGAATGCCCTTTTAAGGGCAATGCCCATACAAATGTGAAAGAGCTGTTTAATTTAGGACAATGCCCTACAAAAAGGCCCTTTTAAGGTCTATTGGTAGTCTATTGTTAGTTTAGGGGGTGTTTTTTTCGGGGGGGGGGGGGGCTTTTATGTTTTTATAGGGCTATTAGATTAGTGTAATTTGTATTATTTTGGAAAATTTTGTTTGTTATTTTTGTAATCTTACAGCTAGATTACGAGTTTTGTGTTATGAGTCAAATAGCATTGTTATGGCCAATACCGCTTCATTTTCCCTAACGCTGCTATTACAAGTCTTGTAGGTATAGGTGTACCGCACTCCTTTTAGCCAGTCATGCAACGTCAGTACTGCACTTTTAAAAAAGTAATTTTTCAATGGGACTCCCATAGCGCCGGTATTATGAGTTTGCCTGGGAGGCCAAAAAGTGAGTGGTACACTCTATAACCACAAGATCTGTACCGCCATCTTAAGTCAGTAGTTATGAGTTTAATGTTACAAAGCTGTAACGTAAAACTCATAACTAAAGTGTTAAAAAAGTACACTAACACCCATAAACTACCTATTAACCACTAAACCGAGGCCTTACAACATCGCAAACACTATAATAAAGTTATTAACCCCTAATCTGCAGCTCCGGACATCGTCACCACTATTAAAATGTATTAAACCCTATTCCACCGCTCCCCGACATCGTCGCCACTATAATAAACCTATTAACCCCTAAACCACTGCCCTCTCGCTTCGCAAACACTTTTTAAATATAATTAACCCCTAATCTGCCGTCCGCCCACACCGCCGCTATAATAAACCTATTAACCCCTAAACCGAAAGTCCCCCACAATGAAAAATACTAAAATAAACTATTAACTACTAAACCTAACGCCCCCCTAACTTTATATTAACATTACAATTTCCCTATCTTAAATTAAGTTAAAATTTACCTGTCAAATTAAATAAATACATTTTAAACTAACAATTAAACTAAGATAATTATTAAACTACAATTAAACTAACTACCAATTAAATTAAACTAAACTACACATTTAAAAAATTCTAACACTACTATAAAAATTACAAAAAAAGAAATAACTAAATTACAAAAAAAGCAAACACTAAATTACGAAAAATAAGAAACAAATTATCAGAAATAAAAAAGAATTACACCTAATCTAATAGCCCTATCAAAATACAAAAGCCCCCCCCCCCCCCCAATAAAAAACCCTAGCCTACAATAAACTACCAATGGCCCATAAAAGGACCTTTTGTGGGGCATTGCCCCAAAGAAGTCAGCTCTTTTACCTGTAAAAAAAAAATACAAACACCCCCAACAGTAAAACCCACCACCCAACCAACCAAACCCCCAAATAAAAAAACTATCTAAAATAACCTGAGCTCCCCATTGCCCTGAGAAGGGCATTTGTATGGGCATTACCCTTAAAAGGGCATTTAGCTCTTTTACTGTCAGGCCTTAGTTGCAAGTCTGTAACATAAGGATAAACTAAGTTATGAACCACAACTGCTGGGATGGAAATAAATGATTGTTGTGTTGCAGATTGATTTCTGGGACATAACATTAACTACTCATAAAAGTAATGTAAACCCCCAGTAATCATTGAGCATTAGTAGTAGGTAGTGATGTTGTGAACCTAAAATTTTGTGTTCGGGAACGGCGGACGCAAACTTCCAAAACTGTTCGTGAACGGGCTAACCGGGCGAACCGCCATAGACTTCAATAGGCAGGCAAATTTTAAAACCCACAAGGACTCTTTCTGGCCACAATAGTGATGGAAAAATTGTTTCAAGGGTGCTAACACCTTGACTGTGGCATGCCGGATGGGGATCCATGGCAAAACTCCCATGGAAAATTACATAGTTGATGCACAGTCTGGTTTTAATCCATAAAGGGCATAAATCACCTAACATTCCTAAATTGTTTGGAATAATGTGCTTTACAACATCAGGTATGTACACTACTATTACACCAGATATTAGTTGCACTGGGATGACACTGTGCCCTGGCAGGCAGGCACTGAAACGCACACTTGTGAAGGAAACTGACTGCTATTATTTAACACAGTCAAAAAAGTGTTGTTTTTTTTAAATCTACACTACTGTTACACCAGATATGAGTTGCACTGGGGTGACACTGTGCCCTGGCAGGCAGGCACTTAAACGCACACGTGTGAAGGAAACTGACTGCTATTATTTAACACAGTCAAAAAAGTGTTGTTTTTTTAAATCTACACTACTGTTACACCAGATATGAGTTGCACTGGGGTGACACTGTGCCCTGGCAGGCAGGCACTGAAACGCACACGTGTGAAGGAAACTGACTGCTATTATTTAACACAGTCAAAAAAGTGTTGTTTTTTTTAAATCTACACTATACGCTAGCAGGCAGGCAGGCAACTGCAATTAGATTACACAGGACTAAAAGGGCCTTTTGGGGTGCTGTCCTTACAGCAGAGATCAGATGAGTCCTTCAGGACTGTAGTGGACACTGAATACACTAGCCTAGCTATAGATTTCCCTACTAAATCAGCAGCAGCTACACTGTCCCTCCTCTCACTAACAATGCAGCTTCTGAATGAATCTAAAATGGATGCTGTCCAGGAGGTAGGAGGGTCTGGGAGGGAGGGTCTGCTGCTGATTGGCTGGAATGTGCCTGCTGACTGTGAAGGTACAGGGTCAAAGTATTACTCAATGATGACGAATAGGGGGCGGATTGAACATTGCATATGTTAGCCCGCCGCGGCAGACGCGAACATGCTATGTTCGCCGGGAACTATTCGCCAGCGAACAATTCATGACATCACTAGTAGTAGGTTGAATTAAGAGGAAAAAACACTATTGCTGCCACCTGTGAGAGATTCACTAAAAATGCAGCAGGGTTATCCTCTTAAGTTACCTTTTATCATTAAGTGTATAAACTAAGGTAAAGTTAAAGAGTATCTATGTCTCTGAAGGTTGCAGAGAAACATAAACAACAGTTAATCAAAGGTAGAGTGTAATGGTATTGAACATTTGTAGCATTTGAACCTAGGAAATATGTAACTCTTACTGGGTAATGCGTAATAAGGAAACATGCACTAGCAACAAAGTAACTTCAGTAAAATGTTCTGTAGCAAACAATCATCAGGATTTTGGTTCAGGTAGCAACCTTTTACCTTGCTGGCTGAGAGAGCCGTAGCTGCCGAGTGAGGAGCGAGTGTAAAGCCGGCGTGTGACGTCACTGCAAAAGGAAGTCCGTGCTGCTGGCAGTTAGAGAATCCAGGCATGGTGTTGCAAAAGAGCAGGCTGTTCCGATGCGTAGAAGGTAACCTTGCAAGGTAATGCGGAGCAAGTGCAGGAAATAGCAAAACAACTTACTCTTAGAAAAGTAAGGAGATTGGCTGAGGATTAACTGTTTAAGGAAACAGTGACAATACCAAGAAATAGGCTAAATTCTAGAAGGCTATTTATAGCGTATAGAATATGTAAGATGATTAGCATAGGTAGTATAAACCATCACTAAGTTCCTGACATTTACCTGCCCAGACCCTAATCTAAAAATAAAACCCACCCAAAAAAACCTTAAATAAACCTAACACTAACCCCCGATGATCCACTTACAGTTATCGAAGTCCCGCTTGAAGAATCTATCCAGCCGGCAAAGTCCTCATCCATGCGGCAAGAAGTCTTCATCCAGACGGCCTCTTCCATCTTCATCCAGCCGGCGAAGTCCTTATCCAGGCGGCAAGAAGTCTTCATCCAGACGTCATCTTCTATCTTCATCCATCTGGCGTGGAGCGGGTCCATCCTGACGACGTCCGGCGTGGAGCATCCTTTTCACGCGGTCGCCGCCGTAAACTGGAACTTCAATGAAAGATTTCAATCAGCCAATAGGATTTTAGCAGCTCTCATCCTATTGGCTGTTCCAATGAGCCAATAGGATTGAGCTCTCATCCTATTGGCTGATTGGAACAGCCAATAGGATGAGAGCTCAATCCTATTGGCTGATGATACTTCTTGCCACATGGTTGATGACTTCTTGCTGCATGGATGATGACTTCGCCAGCTGGACGGATTTTTCTTACAGGTAAAAGAGCTGATTTTATTACAAGACCAGAGACTCATATTTTATGCATTAATCTTTCTTTACTACTCAATGCAGCCTTTTAAAGAACAATAACATTAAAGGTAAAAACATAATACATAATAAGAAGCTAACAGAAGCTTGTTATAATGAGAGAAAAAACAGCCAATCAGCACAGAGACTAGACTATAAACTGAGCACACAGCCAACATACTCCCTCTTTCTTTTGCTGCTCAAAAACAGATAAGTAGTGCACAATATTATATCACATAATTATTGACTATGTATATTTTATATGTTTATTTTTGTTTGTTAAAAGTTTTGTAGCCTTATTTTATAATCTAATTAAACGTTCATCTATTTTTTCCTAATTTTCCGTTTTCATTAATTTATTAATTTTTCCCCATTGTGTATTTCATTGACAACTTACATTCCGTTTTTCTATTATGATTTCTTCTGTCTCCTTTTCCCTTTGTGGCTAAGGCTTTATTCAGAGAACTTTACTTTCTGTCTCCTCTCCCTTCCTGTGCTATATCGGCG